>NC_080683.1:67897489-68200520 GCF_030445035.2 Dasypus novemcinctus | reverse complement strand
GTATTGATATAGCCTGTGCATAAATTCAAAATTGTTTCCAAGTGCACCTAGTCCCTAAAATCCAAATAAGTAACATAGGCCCTACAGTCTTTGAATGTTCAGAAAGGGTGTAAGACTGAGCGTGTATTCAAGGTTGCATCCAGATGGAATGTGGAAGATATGCTAAATCCAAGCTGTGGAAGATATGTTAAATCCAAGCTGGCTTGGAATGTGGGGAATATGCAACTCACCTGGAGGAAATAACCTATCTGATACGCAGATCAAACACTGAAGAAACTAACCAAAGGTCTGTTTGCATACCATCACCCTTTGTCTCCCTAATCTTAAACCTCTGTATAAAAGGGACCAAAAAATGCTATTTGGGGCTCAGTTTTTATTAAGACAAGAGTCCGCTGAGTCCTACGGGGTCGAAATCCTTCTCAGAGTTCTTGTGTCCCAGCCTTCAATACTGCACACACCCCACTTCTCTACAACAGTATCACCAAGCTTGTAAACAGCCTCAAAAGAGTTCTGGATAACCCTCAGGGTGCTTCCAAAGTGGTTGAAAGAAAGATAGACCTGGAAATGTCTTGCATTCAGGAATAAGGAACAATACTTCAGCAATCCAGAAGACAAGGTAAGGACCTGGGTATTTTATCTAATGCCGGCATATGTAGATGGTCAAGTTCAAGGAAAAATCACTCTGTCTAAATGCCTTGGGTTAACAAAGGCTATCTGGAATGGGATATAGCTCTTTGAATTCAAGTGTGATTATGGAGGCAGGGAGCCAAAGTTTAGCCACATAATGGAATGAGACTTGAACTAGTACACAGGGTCGAGTTTTTTAACAATAAACATATTTTTGCTAACTTAGTTTGGTTGACAAAGTTTGTAGCCACTATAGAGGGAAAACACAATAAAAATATTCTGAGGTATTTAAGAGATAAAAATTACTCTCCATTAAGAGACATTGTGAATGTAATTAAAAGCATTGGAAGATATATCTGAATGTGATTAAAAAGGGAAATGTTAGATTGTATGTATGGTAATGGAATAAATGTTTAAAAACAAATCCATGGAACTACACTGTACAAACAGTGAACCCTAACTTAAACCATGGACTATAATTGACAGTACAGTTGTAAAAATGTGCTTTTATCAAACGTAACAAATATTCCACATCAGTGCAAGATGTTAACAATAGGGTGGTATATGGAAATCCTATATTTTATGCAAGATTGTTCTTTATACTAACAATTCTCAAAAAAGAAAAAAATACTCAAATACAAAAAGAGACAAAGGCCCATAGCATAAAATAAAGCTGTTTATTATTGGAAGATGTGATAGACAAAAAGAAAAGGAAAAAGGAAAATGCAATAACTCCAGGTTTTAGGTTGTAAAAACGAATCCAAAGGCAGTGCTTCTCTACAAACGTGGGGAGGAGACAATGGTGTTCAGTAACCAAATCAAATGCAGGAAACAAAGAATATATCCAAGCCTGGAGTCATTTTATCATAATCTTAAACTCACTGTTAATATAGGATTTAACACAGAGTAGGATGAAAAGTGGAGAGTCTGGAAAAAACTTTTTAAAAAATTGGTTGCTGACCTGAATTTGGATGAAATATTACAGTCAGAAAAGTACTCACACATATGGACACAACAAATTGTGCAAGCATTTTAGGGAGTTCCTCGGCCCACTGAAGTCTATTCATTAACTTCCTCATCCCTTTAGATTTCTAGGTTACAGGAAAATGGGGCCATATTTTTTGCAGGTCAATTGCTAAAAAATATAATGAGAAAAAAAATATCGTCGTGGGTTTCGATATTTTAATCACTTTTGGTGACATTTACATGCTTCCTCCTCTACTAATTGATTGAGAATCTTAGTCATCATTTTAATTAATAGAAGATAACATAAAGTAATGCTTTGTGTATTCAAAATCATGGCATACTTTTCTTTTACCTATTTATAAAACATTTATATTAAATAGCATTAGA
The DNA here is from genome assembly GCF_030445035.2 of Dasypus novemcinctus. Taxonomy (NCBI): domain Eukaryota; kingdom Metazoa; phylum Chordata; class Mammalia; order Cingulata; family Dasypodidae; genus Dasypus; species Dasypus novemcinctus. The sequence goes on along the minus strand of NC_080683.1, from coordinate 68,198,540 downwards.
TTTAGGTCTTATAAAACAATGTTCATTTAAATAAGGTAGTTTAGCCAATATTTCCTCAATTTTAATGCTCTAGAAAATACATTTGTGGTAAGCACAACTTTTAAAATCTTTTTTGAATTATTTGAAACAATTTTTTCATGTGTGGGCCTTTTTACATGAAAAGAAAGAGTGTCTGTATCTTTTAGACCTCAACTCTCAGTGTCATTTTTTTTGAGTGGTGATCCCTTGCAAAATGTAAGTCACAAGCTACACTGCAGAATCTATTTTTACGGTAGGAAATATCCTTCTGTATGATCCTCAAATGAAAAGCTGTCATCCATCTTCTGAATAGGCTTTATCCCTCCTTCAATGGCTAGTTTTGAAACTGCTGATGACTAGAAGCAAGTCTTTATAACTCCCTAAATAAAGATATCAGTCTATCAGCAAAAAAACAGTACATGAGCTGGAAGGGGCAGCTGTCTCTAAGAGGAGGTGGGGTAGAAGAGCACTTACCAGCTTAGTTAAAAGCTGCTAAATGTTACTATTGAGTAAGTGTCAGTGTGATGTGTTCTTACAATTTAAAATGCTGCTTCAAGCAAAAGTTTTTTTCTTTTTTTCTTTCATTTATGCTATATTAACCTAAGTATATAAATTCTTCTTGCAAAAGAGTCTTACCCTGCCATAAAGATAATTAAAATCAGAAAGGAAATTTCAAAGCCAAAATGAGAACTGAATCGTGAAAATGAACAGTTCATTTCAGGATTAAAGTAAAAGCATTATTCAGAGTATCTTAGAGAAAAGTAAAGGTGAAACAAAAATGGCTATAGTGCCTCATCCATACAGCCCACTCTTACTCACCCTGGCCTAACCACTTTATTTTAATCTTTACGTGAAATACGATATATTACAATTAGAATTCAGAAAAATATACGTTGTGATATGGTATTCTAAAGCAACTGAATAGAGTAAGAATCTTTCTTTCCTATAGCTTATATATTTTCTTTGATAAGTTTTTCCGTTTTGGCAAAGTTTAAGATCTTTTCTTTTTTCCCAGTGTTTTGAAACATCTTAAAAACCAAGAAAAAGCGCCTTGAGATGGGTTGTCTTTTAAAAATCAATTTTGGTAGACATTTGGTTACCTTTTATAATATATAAAACTGTATTCTTTATTTCTAGAAAACGTTCTGGAATTATTTATCTGAAGTTTTCCTCTTCTCCATTTTCTCTTTTCTCTCTATTGGATCTATGCGGTGGGACATAAAACCCTTTCTTGCTCTTTCTGCCTTTATTGTCTTTTTTTTTTTTTTTTTTGGTAATCCTGGTTCTGAAATATCATTAGGATATATTATAGCATGGGTGGGTTTTTCACATATTTTCCCAACTGTGCAATTCTTGTGTGTGCTTTGTTTTTTTGTTAGTTTCCTTAACCTGGAAAATTTATGTCCCTCCTTTGGATGATTTTCTTTTGCCGTCCTCTGATAATATTATCATTGCTGAAATTCCTAATAATTAAATATTGAAGTTCCTAATTCGATGATATATAGCCACTGATTTTATTTCTTTTATGTCTCATTGCTTCCTCTTTTCATTCTATTTTCTGGAAAATTTTGACTTATTATAACCCTTCTATTAAATTCTCAGTTTCTACTTGTGCATTTTTCTGGTTATTTATCCCTTTTCTGTAGTAATAATGAGCAGCTGTTTCATAAATGTTGTATCTTATCTCTCTATGAATACATAATTTTTATTCTGCTTTCTTTTTTATTCCCGTTTCCTGAAAGTTTTTATGTTTTGTTGTTTTTGTTTGTTTGATTTGGTTTGATTGTATTATTCTTTTTCTTTAATAATAGGGAATCAAATGTTTATTTTGTTAATACCTGAGACTGAATCACCAAAGTTCATTGTGAGGTCTGGGAAGGGTACATATGTCAGAGGACTGTCAAACAGTTGTCTTCAATGTAGTGTGATTGTTTTTTGAGGGGACAGGGTGATTGCTTTGCCATTTAATAGGAATAATTATCAAATAGGTATATCAATTTGCATTTTCTTTGTCCAATTGGTTTCTACAGAGATGAGCACTCTATTTTCCCATCTTGTTGTACAAACCTATCTACCAGGGTCTGTAACCAGAGGAGAGAAAGTGAACCAGAGGGCTAGGAAGGGAATTCACTTTTCATTTTGCATGTTAGATATTACTTGTCCAGGTAGCATACTAATGTAGTCATTTTCTAATGTTGTGAATTTCCTTATGCATTATGACTAAATCTTCTTTTGTCAGCTGGAGAAAAAAGGCAACCCATCTATTCAGATAAATTTTTGGCTACCTAGAAGCATTTCCAAAACAAAGTTGTGCATAAGAACCATCAGGAGAGTGTTCAGTTACTGTATTTGACTATTCCTCAAAGCATGTCTACTAAGTCATAATTTTGGTAATGAGGCCCTGGGATCAGTGTTATTAGAATAATTTTTATCTCGCCTGGTCATTCTGTAAAGCTGAACCATAGAAAAGCAAATGGCAGTGAATGACTAACAGTAAAAGGCCTTATAAAAATAAAAATAATCTCCCAGAAATGTATTATCACATCTTGTAAGAAAACAATAAGGGGAATTTTCTTTTCCCAAATTCTAATCCTTTAAACAGCAATTCTTTCAGGATGTATTTATTTCCATCCTAAACTACAATGATATATAAAGGTTCACTTCTTTCCTAATAAAGAGGTCTGAAATCTTTGAGGCTAAATTTATCAGCTCAGTCATTTGTGAGTATAGTGAGCATGATTAGAAAAAATGAAAGGATTTGAGTCACCGACTCCATGGCCAGGAAATCCAAATGGATTTTTCATAGAACATTGGGAGGCTAAATAGTCAATGACTAAATAAGGTCCATAGACAAATACTTTTCAAACTTGCTTGCTCCTAAATATAACTTAATATATTTGTTAAAAATAAAGATTCCTGAACGCAGTAAAAGACTGTAATTTAGACTTTCCAAAGAATATTCATGATAATCTGTATTTTTATTAATTACTTTGTGATTTTTACCAGCAGGTAAGTTTGTGAATCATTGTAGTATACTCTGAACTTCATGAAATCAGGGACATGGTCATTTTTCCCCCCTTCATTTTTGGATTTTCTTTAGAAATCACAAACTTTCAAAAGAGAATATGAGAGAAACCAAGCACAGCATGACAGAACATGTTATGAAGGTCCAGAACATTAAGAGGAAACCAAAAGAATAGTAAATTTCTTCCATGAAACCACTGAAGTTAGAATTCCACAATAGTGGCACCCCTCATGAGTAAACATTCTAACGAAATGTCAGTGTTGGGAAAAATAACATCACAATTGTGAAAAAATGAATAGATACTTCATAAGGTTTTATAAGAATATACCTATGAAAATGAAGTAAGAAGGGGAACAAGATTGAATTATTAATTCAGTACTCTATATAGCAAATTAAACTTGGCTGAATAAATGCAACTGGCTCAGGTTGCTAATACTTTAGAACATTTAGTCTACTCTTATAACAATCTTTTCCTCTGAAAGTCACATCTAAGTAGTTAGATGACAGATTCTTCTTCCCATTTCCTATATCCGGTATTATAATTTTTCTAACTAAATTGAATATTCAATTTACTTATTTTAATTTGTACTAATAATAAAATATTTGTAGCTGCGAGTTTTTTCTCTGATCATAATTTTGAACAAATCTCATACATTTTGTTATTCTATAGTGCCTGAAATTGTTTTTATCATGTCTGATTGTGGTAGTTAGGCTAATGTGTCAACTCAGTCAGGATATTGTGTCCAATTGTTTGTTCAAGCAAACACTGGGCTAATTGTAATACAAGGGATATTTATGGACTTTAGTCATCAGTGAGTTCATTGTATAGATGGCTGATTTTATCTATGATCAATCAAGGAGATTATCGTCAGCAATGAGTGACGTTTTATCCAATCAGTTGAATGTCTTAAAGGGGAAAATGCTTTCGGCCTTCAGAAAGAATTTTCTAGCTCAACTTAGGACAACCTTCTCCTGGGAACTCATCAAGGACTTTTCATTAGAGCCCCTGGTTTCTTAACCACGGATGTATTTTTATTAGAAATTAAGAAGAAAAGATTACTTTAATGCGTATGAAAACAGCATTTCTCATAAACAAATGAGCAAAAACAAGAGCAATAGAAATGGAAATACAATAGTTAAAATAACACCAAAAATAAGGCCCTCTGGCAATAGTTGAGGGTATGAAAATTAAAAGTCTTGAAGTACTATTTTAAAACTAAAAAATTGAAACACAAAGCAATATAATATTTAGTGCCAGTATACTACCCAATTTGAGAAACAAATTATGAAAAACCTTTTCAATGATCATGCCAGTAAATAAGTATGCTACTTTATGGAATTTATCCAAGGGATATGAAATTTTTTTCAACAGGGAAAAAAGACTATTGCATGAATTTCTTCATTGGTATAGCAAAATTAAGGAGAGATCAGTATTATGATGAAATATATGAAAACAACCTACATATCCCAAAAGACATGAATAATTAGATTATACTGCCCAAAGAATATTAAGTCATTATTCGAAATAAGTCATGAAGACAACAATAAATTATGAAAATGATCATTAAGTAATATAAAAAGGAATAATTAAAAGACAAAATTGTTTGGGCAATATGATTATAAATAACTATATCTAATAAAGTTGCTTGTACACACATAAATTAGCTTCCATTTTAGGCTAATGGGCTGATATTTCTATCTTACTTAACATGTTTTTATTACTAAATTTTTATAATCAAAAGGAAAAAATGTGCCAATTCATAAAAACATAAAAACAAAAAGAACACTTCTTAACAATATGAGTATAATAACCTGGTTCTTTGCCATAATTAGAAAGCATATATTTTTATTAAATTTAAAGGAAAGGTAACATATTAACTTTATTTCTTATCTACATGAATTTATTAATTTCTTTTTTAATAAATAAATGTCATAAGAGACATCGACTATGGATGTATTTTGGTTTAAGTGCAATAAATGTCAAATAAGAGACATAGCAAAAGAAATCATATATACAAAATTATACATATATCATTCATATGCACATACTTAAATAGAAAATAAATCAATGAAGGGAAAATTTTAACGTTTTACTCTGTAATGAAAAAAGTACAGAACATTTTTTTTTCTCAAATACCTTTTTGAATGCAGATGTAGTTTTAGGCACTCAACTTTGAAAAGAGAGAGGAATGCTTTTTAATGAATGTGAAGCAATATTTCAAGGGGAAACTATTCTCTAATAGGAAGTTACTATTCATAGAAACTAATTATAAGAGCGAATTTCACTAATTTTAAAGGTGTCTGACCAAGGTGAAAAATTAACAATGAATCATATTGCCATGTGGCTGATCACCTGATGATGTTCCAGCACTTCATCATGTGTATCTAAGATACAGTGGCCATGGAATTCGTTGACCACTCACACAGATTAGTTCACCACAGGCCTGCTGAATGTATACTTGTAGAATATGAAATCATTAAAGCCATTTTTAAAAATCCTTACTTCTAATAAAAATCCCTTCCTTTTTTACTAAGATATTCACAATTCAGCCCAGTAACAAGTAATTACTGTAAGTGATTAATTGATGGATTTACCTTGATTAACTAATGCTACATTTATAATTTTATAATTTAACTGAAATATAAAAGAACCAGCCATTAATAAAAATATTTGATGGAACTGAATTACTTAAGCTTAGAACAATAATGTGATCTTCTCAAACATTTTTCTCATTAGTAGAAAATATAAAGCTCTTGAACACATTACATTTGCCAGCATATTTCCAAAAAACTATGTGAAAATCTAGCCGTTCTATCTTCATAGGATAGATGAAGTTTTCATGCATTCACTTGTTGATGTAGTACAAAAATATACTGATGATTTAAGCGTGAGGTTTTGCGTATTTCTTTATTTTTGAATTAAGATAATCTATGTACTTACATTAGTATATATCTAGTTTGATAAATTCATTGTATGCTTTTAAAAGGAGTCAAAATAGTCAAAAGTTTTGGCATATAAAAACAGAAAAAAAACCAAAATAGTGTATCTCAATAAAACACACAAATTGATTATTGTGCAATAATTGAGAAAAAAAACAAAATAGTGTATCTCAATAAAACACACAAATTGATTATTGTGCAATAATTAAGATTTCTTCAGGGAGCAAACCCATATCAAATGATATTTAATAAATGATGTTTATGCTGTAATTAATATTTATTTTTAAGCCAAGGTGTTTTCTCTTAAAGATATTTCCAATATGGCCAAAATTTCCTTTAAAAAAAATCAGCTAACATGGAGTTGGAGAAGGTCAACCACCACACCATGGAGCCTAGAGTGCCTACAACTGAAAGCAGGAGGATTGCATCCAGTATCCATGTGGAATCTAAGCCCCCACTTGACATAGATGTGCAATGGACACAACCAATCCGAAGTCCACAGAGAAAATGTGGCATTGGTGTGGGAAGGGTAGCCATGGTGGCTGCTGGGTGCGGGGAATGGGAGGAAGAGATGAGATGGGGAGGCATTTTTGGGACTTGGAGTTGTCCTGGGTGGTGCTTCACGGATAACTACGGGACATTGTAGATCCCCGCAGGGCCCACTGGATGGAACATGGGAAAGTGTGGGCTATGATGTGGAACATTGACTATGGGGTGCAGCAATGCCCAGAGATGTACTTACCAGGTGCAATGGATGTGTCAAGATGACAGGAGAGAGTGTTGCTGTGGGGGGGAGTGGGGGGTGGGGGCGGTGGGGATGAATGGGACCTCTTATTTTTTGAATGTAATATTATTTTTAAAAATGAATTAAATAAAAAATACATAAAAAAAAAAGATTCTTGTTTGGAAGAGGGAAGAAAGATACCTAAAATCTTCAAAATCTGGCGGTGGACTTGGCCCAGTGGTTAGAGCATTGTCTACCACATGGGAGGTCCGTGGTTCAAACCCCGGGCCTCCTTGACCCGTGTAGAGCTGGCCCATACACAGTGCTGATGCGCGCAAGGAGTGCCCTGCCACGCAGGGGTGTCCCCTGCATAGGGAAGCCCCCCACACAAGGAGTGCACCCCGTAAGGAGAGCTGCCCAGTGTGAAAAAAAGTGCAGCCTGCCTAAGAATGGCGCCACACACATGGAGAGCTGACACAACAAGATGACACAACAAAAAGAAACACAGATTTCCCGCGCCGCTGATAACAACAGAAGTGGACAAAGAAGACGACACAGCAAATAGACACAGAGAACAGACAACTAGGGTTGGGGGGAGGGAAGGGGAGAGAAATAAATAAATAAATCTTAAAAAAAATTTTTTTAAAAATTAAATCTTCAAAATCTATGAATAATGAAAGACTCTTGTCAGATTTTATTTGCTACAGCTTTCTCTATATGTGTGCATTTATGTGTGTTTTCTAATAAAAGAGAAAAACCTCAGTTTGAATACTTGGAAGTATCTACTGTTTTTACCCTGATTGCATGGTTTTTAGATACATGTTTGCATATTTATATAAAATATATTTATAGTATATAATATGTTTTATATATATATCTAATGTAAGTTAAGTTCATAGTACATTATAAGTTATATATCTCTATATGATGTATTTTTTCCTTTTCTAATAAGAGAAAAGAGTAAACTGAGATAGTCAAAAGAAGATTTATTGTGTACCACCTACCAAGATAAATTGCTATAGCAGTTTAGACAGCAGGTTGATTAACTTGGTATTCATATATTATACTTATTTAATTTACATTTAAGAGTATTTTCTAAATTAGCTCTCAAGATAGAAAGTCCTTTCACTGATGTCTTTCTTCATACTCTTGGCAATCTCTTAAATTTATTCAGTCTTCTTACATTTCTACCGTATGTGACTATTTCTAATGTACCTCCTGGGAAATATCCTCTTTGAAATTGGCAACATTTAATGAAAAAATATACATATTCATTAAATGGAAGATACTGAAAAGTATTGCTGGTTTATAATCACTCTGAACAGAAGAATTATTTTGAACATGAAAGAAATCATCAACTGTAATCCAGGGATCAAAGATATGAAGGAAAAAATAAATAAAGTGAGCTAGAGGGCGGACACTGCATCTCTGTTTGGGCTAAACTAAAAGGTCTATTTGAACTACAAGATGGGAAAGGAAAAATAAAGTTAGCAATATTGTACCTACCATTAAACTTCCTTCAGGAAAAGGCTAGGAAGCGTGAAAGGAAAGTTGCAGAATTAATTACAATAGTGGAAAGAAGTATGATTTTTTTTGGTTAACCACTTTTTGTCTTCAACAAACATTAATGTAAAGAAGGTTTTCTGTTATTCTGGGTAACCTTTTAATGAAAGAAAAAAAATGACTGATTTTGGCAATTTACTTCTCTTCAATAAAGCACTTTCACTCCAATTAAACAATGAAGATCCTACTAAATGTGTTTTTGGTCATGAAATTGGATATTGGATACAGGATTGTCAAAACATATTTGAAGATCAATTGTGCTATTTTTTGGATTATATTTAACTATTCCTACTGTTAAGCACTCTGTTTTTAAAATTAGACTCAATTTATGAAATTCACCATTACATACACATTTGAATTATATTTCTATAGCAAAGTTTTATCAAAAAGCCCAGATAATTGTTTAAGCATTTTTCTATTTTCAGAAATGCCACAGTATCAATTAGGAATATATTTAATTTTTAGACACCAATTGGAGATGATTTGAAGTTGGGTATATTATAATAAATATTTGCAACACTCAGTTTTTAGAAACTTCTAATCACAATGTTCAATCATTGCACTTAGCAAAATAAGTGATGAACAAACTCCAAGATCATAGAAAGATGGACATAACTAAAAGTTATTTATTAATTAGTTCTAACTTAAAAGAAAAAGAAACATGATTGCAAAATGAATTAGGTTTAGACGAATCATGAATAGGTCCTAGAAATGATAATAGATGATAGAAGGATATGGAGGTAGATGTAGAAATAGATATAGATATAAAGAGATATAGATGTATAACTATGCATAGCTTTCAGGACAAGCCAGGTATAGTCATAAACTATCACCATACAAAGGTTTTGATGCTTTGGACAAATGTCCAGGTCCACTCCAATGGTAAAAAGCATACACAGTTTTGATCCAGTTTCAGTTATCCTTGGCCCTGTGATGTAATAGAAAGGGCATTAATTTGGAAATAAGAAAGACAGATTTAAATTCTAGCTTTGCTATTTATTAGAAGTCTGACATTGGACAATTTAGGTAATGTTTCTCAGCCTAAGGGTGCTCATAATGCAAAAAAAAAGAGAGAGAGAATAATAATACACATTCACTATAATTCTCACTATTATGAGAATTAAATGAGGTCATCCATGGAATCACAGAAATTGATTAATGTTTTCTTTCTTTCACTTCCAAGATTCTGAAAGAAATTTGAGTACCTAGGCCTTAGGATGGATTTAAATTACTTTCTTGTAAATTTGGATACTGGGAATAATTTCGTTGAAAATTAAATCAAAGGAATTTCCCCAAATCAACTGGGTTTTGGTGAATTTTTGGCATGAAAGTATATTCATGCTGCATATATAAAACTGGGCTTGAAACTATACCTTTGCCTCTTTCTCCCAGTTATAAACTGATCCAAAGCATGTAGAATTTGGGAATTAGGAATATTCAAACTTTATCTGTAATTGTTAAGATCAGTTTTTAAGCTGTTTTAATTTTGAATGTTTACCACAAGCAAAATGTTGCAGCCTTTGTTAAAAGTTGATATTTGAGATTCTCTTCTTGTGTTCTAACTATGGTGATAGCCACTTTGTAGTCTTTTAACCTAAGAAGGAAATGCAACTTTAATTTGGAGGATGATTTAGGAACTTTACTCCTGCAATCTTGACAAGTTTACATCAAATCCTAAACGAAAGAAATGCAGTCAGAAGCTAGAATGGTCCCCACTGGCAATAAGTGCAATTCCTGCTCCCGTTTTGTATGTGCGACATCAAGATTGTATGTACTGTGCTCCCAGAAGCAGTAAGAAGAAAAGTTATAAAGAATTTACATTCTAAGCAAGATTATATATATGAACTGTATATTTTATAATATCTTTCAGTTAAATATTTGCGAGTTGATATAAAATTTTTCTTAGAGATGGGAGATTGAAAAGTTATTTTCTTTTCAAAAGAAAATTGGATTATAAAGAAAAAGACAAGTGCTATGCCAGGCTTGTTTTGATTTATCAAGGTGCCCTTATTCTCATTTCCATTATCAATATGATATTTTACTCATTTATTATAATTTAAAGTAAAATTTTAAAATATATTCAACATAGAATCAAAGCCATAACTTATCAGTAAATTTGAATACCATTCTCTTTGATCACTTTTCTAAGATTTGTTGGTTGTTTAAATTACGGATCTAAGACATAGGGATTGTTTTATATTTTATTAAACCTAAGTTTACACCTTGAAAATTATTCTACTGTCTATCAGCAAATATACTCCATGCAGATACTGAGATTATCAAAATGTTTTTTGCAAAGCATATTTGGCAACAATAATAAACATTTAACTGAATCTTCAGCCATGGGCATATTTCACTTTATTTTTTTAAATTGTCAATAGCATAGAATTGAAACAGAAAACAAAAGGACATTCTTAAATTTGTGATTAAATTCATCATTGAAATAAAACAAAATTTATGTATATTCCTCTTATATGAGGGAGATTTATCTATTTGGTAAAATTAAGTGAAAGTGATTTTTATTAATAATATATAATTCATTTTGAGACAATTTGGATTTTTTCTTTCATGATTAACTTTAGGGGGCGCTGTGCTGCCAGTAGAGAGTTCTCCCTGGACGAGTCAGCTCATCTTGTTTTCTTTCTCCGCATATGAAAATATCTCAGAACAAGTTTTTCAACGATATTATGCCAAAAGTATTACGCTTTCTTAATTTTTTCCCCCACGGGGACACTGCCTAGAAGAACAATTTTTATAGACATCCAAGAGAATATGTTTACAGAAAAAGAAGTTGAATTTCAACAGTAATTTGAAGATGAAGGTTACTACCTTCAGTTTGTTTTAGGCGATAGGAAACAAAGCATACAACAAAAAACATGTTCGGGAAAAAGCAAAAGAACAGTTTACCGAAGCGCAAAAGAGGAAAGGAGGAACATTTACAATGCATTAATTTATTGGAACTGAATAATGTCATGTTCGTTGTCTGTGAAAAAGAGTGGTTAGCCAGGACCAAAGGTCTAGGTGCAAAGAATCTTTTGTGAATTGTAGCTAACAGGAAGGCCAGAAGGGAAAGGAGAAACAACAGTGATAAAAACAACAAAAATGAAAAAGGAGACAAGCACGTACACCCATCAGGTATTTCCTTGTAGCTGAGCCCCTGAAACACACCCCCAACTACCGCCACCATCACGATCAATCATCTCTGACATCTGTACTACATTTTGATTCCAAAGCACATCTTTTATCATCTGGAGAGATCAAATCAAAGACTTCTGAGGGGAAAATCCAACCTGTTAATGCAAACCCCTCCCCATCAGTTGCATATCTTTGCACATTGTGTGATTGTAGTAAATTAATTCAAATCAATTCTTCTGATGGAGGTACTCAAAGGATCTCTGTAGCCCATTTTTAAATTATACATTAGTAGTTAGAATAATGAGTTATGTATTTATTATATATTAAGTGTTGTAATTTAAAAGTCATAGAAACTTTCAGTGAATTTGAGGTTATGCATTTATTTTAGATATTTTAGGATTAATTAATATATTTTTACTTCATATAAGAAATTTATCATTAGTATCTGCCTTTCATACCCTTTCAGCTGACATTTGATCCTAATGTTGATGACAAATGTCTGTATATAATAAGGGGGCAAAGTTGCCTAATTCAGAAGAGAAAATATCTTTTCCACATTTCTTAATTCCTCAGAAAACATATGCTTATATATGAAGTTCACATGAAAAGAAATAAATAGGAATACAGAAATCACAAACATTGAAATAGCAGGGATATAAAAGTAGTGTGAGATAATTTTTAAATGTTGATTTTTGGAGAGGAGATGAGCACTCATATTGCAGGTGAAAAGGATTTTCATGTATGTAATTGCTATGCTTATAGAGGGAATTGCTTTGAATTTTGACATATTTCAATTGATAAAAATTAGGTTGTCTTTTAAATCCTTAATTTTATAATGGCAGGATTATATAGAGCACAATAGACAAATAATTAGCATTTGACAAATATGTTATTATTATCATCAGGTATTTTGATTATCACAACTCTACTTTCAGTGTTTTAGGTTGCAGTATTATATTATGAAATTTTGTGTCTTGCATGATTGTTTGGCAATATTTATTCAATTCATATCATTTTAAATATACATTTCATGTTTTAAAACAATAATCAACCTTTACAGAACTCCTAAATTTGAATATTAAAATAGAAAAGAAATTTAGGCTTAAACCTGGGCTCTTGAACAAACATTCCCAAAAGATCGTGTAAATACTGTTTACTGTGAAATAAAAATACACTGGGAGAATATGCATTTTGTGATGTACTAGTTCCCTGGTAGTCTTTGTGTTTGATAGTGCAAACATTATCAGCAATTCAATCCAAAAAAGTACAAAGCAGAATAAAAATTATGATTCCCATTATTTAAATATTAGCAATTCCACTGAGAATCACAAATCCATATGGCTGCATACATTTTATGCTGCTAACCGCTAGCTTGGTTTTAAGTAAGAAATTCCAAGAATAAAAAGACATGTTAAGGGATTTTCCATGAATTACACTCATGGGAGGGAAATGGCAATACGGTTCCATGAAATGAAATGTCATTGAACTCCTTCAAAGCCATACACAGGAGATAAACGATATTATTACATTTCACAGGAGGAAATAAGCAATCCACTTGCCCTTTTGCTAATCTCCTAAAATAATTTCCAATGAACACTGATAGAGATATAAAATCTGTGATTATCTACACTTCCCATATTTTCCCCACTGACTTAAGCCCTAGAAAGACTGGGATGCCTGGAAAAAGCTAGAGAAAAAGTATTCTGAAACCAAAAAGACCTTTGACATTCAAACGCAATGTATCTTGAGACCATCATATATACTCAAATCCCATGCTAGCAAATAATTTCCCCATTACAACACACTAATGTAGAAATGAAAAGAGAAAATCTTTATGAAGTACCAATGAGTATATGAAAGTAGGATGAAAGTAAGTTAAATAGCTTTTAAAATAACGATGGCCATTTACACAAACTCATTAGTACTTTAACTAAATAACTAATAACTCAAATTTTAATTTGGTCAAAATGTCTGTTCTCTAGCAAAAAGAAACCTCATATTTTTTACATCATCATTCTTTCCTAATTAACGTCAGCATTGCTACGCATTTTCTTTTATATTTTATGCATATATATTTACATTCTATTTCATTCGTATGTAATTTACATAAATATGTATGTACAGTTATATTTCCTAAATATCTGTATGCATGTATATATATTTACAAAATCAATTGTGATTTAATATTCATTAGCTAAGATAGGGACTCATCTATATCAGTTTTCGCAATGTAAATTAATGTTTCTGCATGGTACAGAAATAATAGACCTTGAGATCACTTTCAAATTGTAAAAAAAATGAAATATTTAAACTATAAATGTCAATGATATGTTATTTTTTAAGGACTAGATTTTCCTTTGGCAATCATACATTGAATTAATGGAAAGAATGGGCTTGTCATATGTTTATGATATGCATATATATATATGAATGCAGATATCAGTAAAAGAAAACACATGAAATGGTTCAATTTAAGGTTTTACTCTCCTGTGTAAGGAAATTATTCAAAATCAACAATGGTTTATGATGAAAAATTCCAGAAGAAAATATAACTATAAAACTTATTAAAATAGATAACCAAAAGCAATTTTCTTATCTATAACTATTAGGAGCATTTCTAAAAACATACTTGATTTTGCAATACAGAAACATTCGAAGAGTGAAGTTGAATTATTAATTGTGGACATGGAAGGATATTTTCACATATAAATACAACAGTCCTCCCTGCTAAGAACATTTGTAGGAAAATCCTCTTTGGACTGAATTTTGGCAGCTTTTATATATTTTTGAGTTGTTTACACAAGAGTAATAAAACAAAATAACGGTCATTATCTCCACAGGCATAATGTTTTTGCCTCTTTTCCTAATATCCTAATTTCTAGTCCTCTTTGGTGTGGACCAGTACCATCAGAGTTACCTGGGATCTTCCCAAAAACACAGGACTGTTGGCCTCAGCCCAGACCTGGTGAATCAGAATCAGCATTTTAACAAGATTCCTGGTGATTCCTATGCCATCCTTTTCAGAAACACTAATAAAAGGGAGCAAAGTTTTGGTATAAAATATAAAACAGTAACTAGAAAAAAACAGGATAGAATTAGGGAACTCAGTAAAACCTTGACAACACCCTCAATTGTTCCCCTTTGGTTATCTGATTTTACTCAGGTTTAATTCCATTAGCCCAATAAATATATACATCCTAATAAATATGCTTTTATTATTATAAGCCCCTCCTTTATCACCAGAATCCCCATCCTTTGTTAGAATCAAAATATTGTGCATAAATAGCAAGTTACCAGTAAGAAGTTACAAATACCAAAGAATGTCTAAATAAAGAAAATGCCTTCTCTTTGACTTGGCGACACCAAAACAGGCTTCACTGATGACTTATTTAAAGCGCCTACTCGAATCAACTTCTTCAGTCACTGCCCGTCTCTGGCTCAGCCACCCATAGCATGAGAGTCAAGGAGTACCTCATTTGAGTCGTTCCAATTTCTTAATTGAGCTATAATGGAATGAATGCTTTGCTTCACAGGGGATAAAACTATGTCTTTCTCATTGGGAAATTAGAATTCATCATAAAACCCACAAGGAATTACAAATAAATAAATAAATAAATAAATAAGTTTGATTTAGTTTACTCTTAAAAAAGGAACACTAATGATTGAAAAATGTAAACTGTTTTTTCTTTAATCTTTTTGCTATAGCATATGTGGAAATATTTATATTACTTCTTTCTCTGGAGACGTATGAATAACTCATTCTGCCATATTTACGTAATACAGAGTTTATTACTACAAGATAAGGATTATTTTGGAACAATGAGTGCATGAACAAATTTCAAATTTTTATATTTAGATTTTAATCTAGCTCCATATTTGAAAATATGTTCAAAATATGTAAAATATTAAAACTTTATAATTAATGGACTTTAGTGTATAATATAAAATACTTAATCTAAATCATGTGTCAGCAAACATTTTCTGTAAAAGGTCAGGTAGTAAATATTGTAGGCTTTGCAGACCACATAATTTTTGTCTCAGCTGCTCATCTCTGCCCTATAGCATGAAGGGAGCCATAGATAATATGAATATGACTGGGCATGGCTGTGTTCCAATAAAACTTTATTTAAAAAAATGGTGAGCTGGATTTGGCCCTAGGTCCTTAGTGTGCCAACCACTTTTCTAAAAAAAATTTTTCACAAATATTTTTAAAAATAAAAAGTAAGTTTATTTTAAAATCTAAATTAATACCTTTTAGAGTATTACAAGCTTAAAAATAGACTTATAATTGCTTGATTTAAGGAAAAGCATTCATTTTTCCTGGTTCCTCCAGAATGACATCTAAAACAGCATAATTCCCAAGCCCCCTATTAATTAGATTGTGGACCTCAGACTTAAGAGTCCCATGAGATAAAATAATGCAATAGATACAACCTTTCATTCCATGGGCAATTTCATTTTATTTGGTTCAAAGTTTATCTGGGCATTTGACTTGCAGATTGTTGGTACTTTTATACCAACTTGTACCAAGAAGAGTAGAAAAATACAGGTGTCTTCTATACCTCTGGAATAGTACTTTTACCTTACTTTATCTTTTCTTAAACAATTTATAAAATATTGAACAGTTTTCCCTTTTTTACTCAATTTTCTGTGTACACACAAGTGCTTGATTATATGCTAAATTACATAGTTTTCAATGTTTTTTTCCATCTGTGTCTATTTCAAAAGATCTCATATGCTCAAAAATTTATTTTAAAATATTAAAAATTCTAACAAATACTATTTCATGCAAGAAAGATTCTTAAGTCCCTTTCATGGACAGGGGCTGTAACCAAGTGTGAATCATTTTGGAGCAGCAATAATAATAATAATAGCAATGGAATCATCTGAGTTAACTTCAAATTTCAATTCTGCTGTTATATTTAGTAGCAGCATTTTTAAGAGAGATACGGGTTTCTGAAATGAATGGATTATATTTTTCTTGTCATTAAGTCTGATGTGAATTAATATTAAATCTAACCCACCATTTATGCAGTGATTCCTATTAGAATTTGTATTCTGTTCAGTTAGTAGATTCTTAAGTGGTAATGAATATTTGGCTCAGTTCCCAAACCTACCGTAGATATTGAGATACACAACCAAAAATTACTGTTAAGATATACCGTCTCTCATAAATACAAACAGAGAGTGGGGGGTGGGGGAAAAGCTGCTTGAGTTGGTTATATTGTATCAATTCATTTAATTCCCTACATTTCAAAATAATTTTTATGTATTTAGAAAACCTTTCTGACTTCCTTGTAGCTCCTAATGAGCTATATAGTAGCAATAAAAAACACTTTACCACAGAGATCCCTATAATTAAGAAAAGCAGAGATTGTTCAAGTTCGCTAGATTTGAAATATTAGCTTGACTCCTACTTAAATCCAACAAAAGCACACTATGGCTCTTAGGTCAGTCCAATACAGACAAGACCCTGAGCTCTGATTTGCCCCATACAAGGAACTATAATGGAGTGGAAGTAGCAGCTACTTAATATATGAGTTAAAATTACCCGTGACTGAAGTGAGCACATCAATCAAAAGTTTTGGCATGTAATGAGCCAGACAAACCAGTGTGGTGAGCTTGGGGGCAGGAAAAGTCTCTGTTCAGTATTCAACAGTTTTCAAATTACCATGACATCCCTTTGCATACACCACCCGACTTCCAGCAGGTGGATTTTCAAGGCATTGTGCTTGGAACACAAAGATGGATCAACTAAAAGCATTTCAGATAGTTTCCTGTTTTGTGTTCTGAAAACTAGGACTGCATAAAGCCTTCCAGATTCTTAGAATTTTTTTAGGTGTTAGGGAAAGAATTAATATAGATCACCGGGAACAGAAAATTCTATAATTAAAAGTGGAACAGAAATAGTTACAGCTGTTGATTCATGTTCTAAGTTTTTGTAATAAAATTTGTACATGCGGGCAATCCATCTCAACACAAATGTAACTTGTTAATTTAAGTGACTCCACTTCAAAGTCTTACCACATCAGGTTTTCTTTATCAATTTTAATTAATTTCAAAATATCTAGAAAACCAAAGAAAAGACCTTCTTAATAACTATGCCTCTAAATACGAATTTCATACAAATATGTCTAGGAGGAATGTGCAGAATGCAGTAATTGCAGAATGTATCTCATCTCTCACACATGATTTCAGTTATTAATCTCAGAGAGGATTCTGCCCACAGCTCTATATAACCACTTCCCACTAAATCTCTAAGAAGCAACCAGGGAAAAGCCAAGAGCAGAATTTACTTCAATAGGAATATGAATGTGCAGAAATATGATTAGATAATTCATTCTGCTTTCTCGTTTATTTTTTCCACCACAAGGTAATATAAGCAAGTAAGTTACTCTATTGTCTTCAATGATCATACCAATTGCTAATTTTATTAATTAATAATTTAAAAAACAGTTCTAATGAGGCTTCAGAATGTTTGAAAAGTTATAGTTTAAAATTATAATTACAGAGGAATAATTATAATTATAGAGGAATAAAGAGACTCATGTCTGACAAACTACCAAGTAGCAAAAAATTAAAATAAGAAAAAGCACCTATAGAAAATTACATGCCTGAATTTTCTAGCTACAGAGTCTTAAAATACCTGAATTGGTGAATGAAAATTTAAAGTAGGGCCATGTTAATGCCATAAAAGTAGAGGTGGTAAATAAAGAGTTTAACTGTTTAACTCAATAATTGTGAGTGAACCCCAACCAAAAGGAAAAAAAAAGTGTAAAAGAAAGATCCTTTGATAGTTTTTACCTACTGATTTGACCAGTTGAGATGACTGTGAAATTAGCATCTAAATGATCTCAGACATCTACGTCTCACACCAAAGAAATAGTTTCCCCTTGTAGCAAGCCTATTTTCTTCTTGCTCTTCAATAACTCCATACTATAATGCTGAAAAAATTTATCTTTCAAAAAGGGACAAGATATATATAGCTCCTGTTAATAAGAGAGAGGCAAGAGCAGTTTTTAAAGATATATTTAAAATGTTGTAATTTAATTTACTATGTAACAACTATACAATGCCACCTCATATACAGAATTGTATAATATGCTTAAAACCATGAATATTCACTGCAGCACAGGACAAGGTACATCAAGTATTTACTACAATAGTTCATATGCCTCCAAAAATATCTTATCCTTCAGTAATATGCATCTTATGGTTTGGCTTTAGCATATGCAAAAGACAGTATTAAAATACAAACACATTTAAAATTTTTCCTACTCTGATATGAACCCTCATGGCCAAAGAAATGGGTGCACCTTAAAATTATTATGAAGTAAAATTAAGAAGTCAAAGTCCATAGTCAAAATTCTCAATTGGTACATTCTCAGAGGAAGTGTAGGTTCTAGTCGTTCTTCCACCTTCTGCTAAGTTGCAGAAGTGGGGAGAAAAAGTAAACACTAGGAGAAGATATTTTAACTATTTACAATGTCAAAAAATTACTACGAAGAATATATAAATTCTTAAAAATCAATAAGAAAAATACAAAAAAGATATTAAAAATGGTCAAAGGACATGAACAAGCATATCACAGAAGAGGAAATACATATGATCAAAAAATACATATGTACCGAAGCTTTCCTATTAGGCAAGGAAATCCATATCAAGACCACCATGAGATACCATCTGATAACCACATGGTTTAAAAAAGTAAGTTTGACAATAACAAGTGCTTGAGATGGTGTATTCACAAACTCTTGTTTTCTTTACTCATAACAATGATAATTGCACATCTTGGAAAATAATTTACCATAATCATGCAAAACTGAACATTTGCCAACCATATAGCACAACAAAATTATTTAGAAGAATATATCCACAAGAAACTTTGGCACATAGTCACCAGGAAACAGTTGCAAAAATGTTCATGGCACCATTGTCTATTATGGTAAAATTCTGGGAACAAGGTAAATGTTTACTAATAGTTAAATGCATTAATACATTGTATATTAACAAAACAGAGTATACTACAACAATTAATGTGAATCACAGTTACAAATAATAACAAGAATGAGGAGCAATACTAAAAAAAACAAGTTTGAGAATTCAACAACTAGGAAAATAAATCTTAAAGAATATATTATTTAATTATAAAACTATAAAGAAAGTACAAGGTAATTTTAAAAATGAATATCAGGATGTTGAGAGAAAATATAAGTGAGGAGCAATGAGATAGATGTAAGTTTTTGGTAATATACCAATTCTTTAGTTAATGAATAAATAAATAAAATAAAGGATGTTTTTGCAAGTACAATTGATGATAATGATTATGAACCAAATATTAGGATCAATAAATTCCTGTACCTTAAGTACTATTTGAGAAAATAATGTTGACTCTCAAAAGTATTCCTATCTCTAAAAGAATTTTAAAAATGGAAAATGCTGTATAAACTAAGAATATTTTTATAAGTTTAGAAATTCTTCCTAAAACAAAAAAAAAAACATTTTATTTTCAATTTCTAAGGATATTACCCCTAGTACAGGAAGAATGAAGATGTGAAAATATTAGAAAACAATGACTTTTTTAAACTAAAGATTTTGGAATTGTATATAAAAATAAATGCTACTTTCAAAGGAGTCACTGTATGTAAATATTGATGCATGTCTTCAAACAATGATACATAACACTTCAATGGTAGTTTTGATTGAAAAACAGAGAAAATTCATTTAGGGCAAAGCCTTGTAAATAAATTATACTAAAGTTATATCTTGCCTTCATTATGAATTAATTTTCCTAGGCAAATAGTTTGAAAGTAATACTAGAATGATAATGAAATTTCTTTTTCTTTAACTAAAACAAATCCTACTTTTTTGTAGGCACAATTCATATATGTAAATAGTCAATTGACAAGGTCTACCACCTAAAGATGGCAAAGTGTAACATAGCAAGCCTTTGCTTTTACTCATTTTTAAATTTAGCTATTTTCAGTTTTGAAAAATTTCAGAACAATATAGCAAATTATATTTCTCTTCTAAGTATAGATATTTCAATTTCCAAGCAGTATAATCCTACATATTTAACAGAATGAAATTACAAATAATTAAATTTTTCAAAATTAAGACAATATGCCATTATTCTTTTGAAATTCATTTAGCATCAAAATAAGCTGTTTAGAAAATTTACATAGATGATATTGTTGCCTTTGTCTGAGTTTCTTCTTTAAAGCTCTGGATGGACTTTGGTCAAGATACACATTTACATATTATTATAGACCAGTGAGCATATATGACCACTGATAAAATGTATAAATGACCCACCTACCTACTTTCTGCTGTTTCCTTTTTAATTATATTTTTAAAGCTTACTTATTGTAGAAGAATACTTGGCCATTATTACAATCTTTTTATTTTGAATCATGGCTTAGGAACTTCACTCTGAGTGTTTTTTCTGCTACTGCTTTCATATCATTACTTATGCAAATATGAAGGCCAAAAGCAAAAATTAATCATTTAGAAAGATGTATCTTAAAATAATTTCCCTATATTTACTTGGTGCATCTGTTCTCCTGGAAGACTTAGCAGGTCAGTGAGAATTCTGAACATGTCAAAATTTGGATCGATGCTAGTTTATGTTGGGCTGCTCTAGATTGGTATCCACAGAAGCCTGTGGAATGGTCTGGTAGATGTAGCAACAAAAACTCATTAGTGATGAAGCTACAGTCCAGAACACGGTAAGATCTGGACCGTGTGCTGTACATTGCCAATGCTTGCACATATGAGACTTCCAAAATGGGGTGAGATGAGTGCGGTGGATGACAATGACTGAATGAATAAGCAGGAGCGAAAGAACCCATAAGGCGAACAATATGTTTGCATGGGGAAGTCAGGTTGAGCGAAGCCTTGATATTTAGTTTATGAAATTAATCAGGACACTCTCCCTACCATTTACATGACTGGGTTTCTCAGACTGAAGTACAATGAAGTACAATGAACACACTGATTGCATACAATTACATTCAACCTTTCTAAGGACAGACCCAAGCATGAGGGCACAGTCATGCCATTAGTAGCTTTTGTGTACATACATAAACCAATTTAATTTTTCCCTTCACAGTCCTATAACTTATTCATTTAATTTTTAACAATGGTCTTTGCTGAGAGGGACTTTGTCTTACAGGAAGATACCTGGAAACCCAGGTATGCCTGTGACAGACCTGTGAGAACTGGTCACAATTTACAACTTTCAATTGGCTCAATTAAGTAGACAAGATGTGCACAAGGATTGCCGTACCACACAGGGGTGTCCCCTGCGTAGGGGAGCCCCATGTGCAAGGAGTGCACCCCGTAAGGAAAGCCACCCAGCGCGAAAAAAGTACAGCCTGCCCAGGAATGGCACCGCACACACGGAGAGCTGATACAGCAAGATGACGTAACAAAAAGAGACACAGATTCCCATGCTGCTGATAAGGATAGAAGTGGTCACAGAACACACAATGAATGGACACAGAGAGCAGACACCTGGGGGGGGGGGGGTGCGTGGCGGGAAGGGGAGAGAAATAATAATAATAAATTTAAAAAGCCTTAAACTGTATACTATTATTCATAGTTGAAATTTATTTTTTAAAAAAAGATTTTTTTTGTGAGTGCTCCACCAGCTTACTTTTTTCTATGACTTCACATCTTATACAAATTAACATCTTTTTTTGGTCTCAGATAACTGTCAAATAATCAACAATAAAAGGAGATCCTTCTTAGATGTATTTCAGCTAATATGGATTCAAAGAAATGTGTGTGCCATTGGACAGATGGATGGAACCGTCTTGCTTGGAGCTGCAGACACTGTTTCTTAGGATGGGCGTTGCCCATCATCATCTTCTTGTTAGTTGCCCTGGGTGAGTCCAATGAACTGAAGAGTAAGTATGGCAACTCTGCTAAGATTCAGACCTCAACCAGGACATGAACAGATCAAAGATTTAAGTCTCTGGGACATATATTTAGCAAGTATAGTGCTAATTATAGATTCAAATAAAAGGGGCAGAAGAACCACATATAGGGAAACTAAAAATGACCCTAACTCTGCTACACTGAGGAGCCTAAATTCCAAAATAAGGCCCATTGACTGTGTGCCAAATTCCTGAGCTCATCTATCCTGCTTATAGTGGAAAGATGCTAATGTGGGAAAGTATGGGAGAAGGAGGGGGTGGGTGGGGCATATGGGAATTCCCTGTATTTTGATGTAACATTTATGTAATATAAAGCTGCTTTAAAAATTAAGAATTAAATTGAAAAAGAAAGGTGTGTGTGAGATTTCAGGCAGCCACTCCTCAGATAGATTACACCATGCAGGTAGAAACTTTTCTGCCTTCAATAGCATTAACTCTACTCTAGGAACTCTAAAAGTCCTCTAGGACAATCTTTCACCAAACAAAGGAATCCCTTCAACAACCATCCTGACAGTTCTCCAGTCACAGAGCTCATTGCTTCATGAGGCAAACAGTTTCACTAATGGAAAGGTATAACCTGAGCTCTTTTTTACACTGAGCTGAAATCAATTTCATGTTGTTTTTCACCTTTCCATCGTTCCATATTTGAATCGTATCACTCCTTTCCATACCACAAGACATCAATTTATTTATCTGAAGCAGGAAAGCTTTCATAATGCATGGGAAATTGGTCGTGTCCTTTTCTTAACTGAGTGAAATAATGATAATAATCTCAAAAGCATCTCTCAAATCAAATAATTATGCAATCCATTCTAAATACATGATACATATTAATCCACTTAATCTTTACAAAAACCATACAAGTTTGGCATTTTTATCATTATCTCCATTTTACAGGTGAGGAAACTAAGAAAACTAAGGTCAATTAACTTGCCCAAGGTATGCAGCTAATAAATGGAGAAGTAATATTTATTTAAAATTATTCCATATTGAAAATATATCTAAAACAGACCTAGCAGCCTAGAATATGAAAGATCAATGTCATGCAATCACAATTGGACATTTTACCATATTTGAGGTGTTGTGTTTTTATTTGTTTGTCTTTTTATGCTCACAGATCTTATTACGTATAGCAGGCATAAGTTAAATGAACAAGCCATTATTGTAAAAAAAATAAAAAAACAGACTTTATCAAAGAATGAGGGATAAAAAGGAAAAAAATATTTTAAATAAGGTATTTTGGTAGTTTGGGAAAATGGTTTCTTGATCAGTTGCAATCAAGGGGGCAGAAATATTATGTAAAAAAGGATGCAAAAAATAATTTGGGAGCACCAGTCTGAGCAGTCTATTTTTCAGGTATAAGCACGGTTGATTTTTAAAATTCCATCTTACCTATATAGTTTGGTCCCCTAATTATAACACTTAAGCAAATGTTGTCTTTGTACATTTCCTTCATGTTTGCTTAGTCTCATAAATGTTTCAATAGCTAGTAAAGTAAATGCTAAAATGCCTTCACAACCTCAATACATAATCTTGGAAACACTTTTGAAAATAACGTAAAATAAATTAGGATAAAGAAAAACCTGCTTTAAATATAAGGTTATTCTTTTGAATTATTGTGTGAAGATATTTATTATCAATCAATTAATATAAGCATGCCATTTTCTACCTATGGGGTATTTTGGAAATTGACAATATTTCGTCTTCCATCAATAACTATTGATTTTTCACATAGTGAGGATAAGTTACACTGATCCATTCAGAATCTTCTTCAGTCTCAGCAATAACCAAGTATAAGCATTGCCAGTGTATGATGGTAGCCAGAATAAATGGCTATTAGTCCCAGAAAAATTCAGTTCTAGACCTTGGCATCAACACTGTCACATTCTAACTCATTAGGCTACTATTGTGAAATATAAACATATTACAAAAATGTAGATATCTATTCTTCATGTACACTTTTTCCCCTTATTATTTCAAAATATATTTACTAAGCCTCAATAGGCATCTAGCAGGTATTCACTTATTAAAAGAATGATTACATAGATTGTCCTTCTTTCTGGGATTATATTAAGTAGAATCTGGCCCTTGCCCTCAAGGAGGTGAAAATCAATTAGATAGGAGATTAATATATAAATACATATTTCAGTGACTGACTGAAATATGGGCAGAATATTATAATACTTCTATGATATAGAGAAAAACTTCATCAAGAAGTGACCTTTGAAATGGATCCTTAAGGATGAATGAACGTATTAAGTGGAGAAGTTAGGAAAAGGCATTATATTAGGTGGGAAAATAATAGGCATGAGGGACAAAAAGGCATAAGAACCTGAAGAGATAAATGCTATTAAGTAATGAACAGGGAACATGGCTGGAATCGCTGGCGGTAAGCTCAGAAAGTTTTTTATTATTCATGGCATCAATACTATCGGTTTTAAAACGTTAACTTTATTTTACTTACTGCCTAGGAAATGAAAATAAAACTGCCAATTAAACTATGATGTAGTATTTCTCATCAGTATGCATATTTATATGCATACATATTTTATGTATTTCTTTCTATAGATAGAAAGGTAGATAGATATTTTATTTATTGAAAGAGATCTTTTAAATTTCAGTCACTGAATGTTATCATGTATAAATTTTGTGCATACATAACAAAGATACATTAAATTAAATAGGCCAAGTTACTCTCTAATCATTTTTTAACTCAGAATACATCTATTCAGAAGTCCATCTTTTCTGAATAACTTTGACTCAGAGCTGCAGATGTCCATGTTTCCCATTCAATAGTATTTTCTTTGATATCAAGAGTATTTTCTAAAGAGTGCTCCACTATTATCTCCAAGATTTTCTTTCAAATCATTGACATCCTTCTGCAAATTTAATGTGCCTGCAAAGGCAATGACAGCTACATTACAATGGCTGCTGGCCACATTTTGAGTCAGCATGTTAGAATATGAAAAATAAACGTATAATAATCAGTACCTTAGAAAAATTTCTCATTTTCCCAAGGACAGCATTTTTAAAAAATTTTTATTTATCCCTCCCCCCGCCTTGTGGTTTGCTATCTGCTCTCTGTGTCCACTAACTGTGTGTTCTTCTTTTGTCTGCTTGTCTCCCTTTGTTGTGTCATCTTCCTGCACCAGCTCTCTGCAGGCACGGGCTGTCAGCTCTCAGGGGTCATGGGCCATCAGCTCTTCACAGAAACAGGCCCTCTTGCCTTCCCAAGGAGGCCCTGGGATGCAAACCCAGGGCCTCCCATGTGGTAGACGGGAGCCCAATCGATTGAGTCACAGCCACTTCCCCAGGATAGCCACTTCCCCAGGATTGAGTCACAGCCACTTCCCCAGGATAGCATTATATGTATGATTACATATAAAATTTAGAAAAGAAGTAAGTTTCAATAAATATTTAAGGAAAAATATATCTTTTAACTTGCAGCAGCTTTGCTTGATTTTATGGTTGTCAACAAGGGACTGGATTTTAGCATCTCCAATAATTTTCACTTTCCTGATTCCTATTTAAACAACTCAACTAGTCCAATGTGGACATTTTAAGGTTTTTATAACCAGATTTGCCTTTAGTTTCGTTACAATGCCGTTATTAGTAAAAATTACTATTAAAAGTTTAGAAGAATAATCTATATAATATGCTATTATTTAGGAATCAAACTTAGAAAACTGAGGAATCTTTTGAGAGTCAGCCATTCTGTTGTCTATTTGATATGCTCAACAAAGATGACCTAAAGAAGCAGCCATAATTTGTCATAGCAATTTTCTCTCACTTTTAAAATGCAGAAAACCTAAAAATGTCATTTTACTTATAATTTTCCGTGATGGTAAACTCCACAAAGTCAATTGCATGTAATCTGCTTTAACTTGAGGTCATATAATTAGTAATAATGATGAACAGTGTCAGTAGTAACAACATAAGTTAAAGATACAGGAATATGTTTAGCATGGATCTCTCAGTTATTTAAATCTATACTTCTAAAACATATGCAGTTTAACTATATCAAAGCATTTGTGCAGTGAGATTGAGATCGATGGGAAGGAGGGATGGTTGGATAGACAGAAAGACAGACAGATATATAGATTAGACCAGATAACAAAAAAATGAAAATGCTTCACAGTAGTGATATGACAGGTCACATTATGTCATACAATATAGAAATTATTAGCAGGAGGCCTTAAAAATGATACCAAATGTATAAGGAGTTACTATTTTCCCTAATCTAAGTGCACGTTTTGAAATATAAATGTTTGTTTAAAATATAAAAATGACCCAACAGGGGTAGCAGCATGATAAAGACCTTAAAACACAACACATAAGAAAAACAAACAGAATGTATCTCAAGCTATCATTAGGATTGGGAAAGCAAGATAGTAGGATCATTAATCTTTCCATTCACTTCTTGATTTTGGAATTACAATATACTTTTGCAACATGTTATCTTTTTTTTAGCAATTCGAATTTGGAAACATGGCTAGAATCTCGTAAAACACGTATTTTATAAATTCTGTGCTCAGAAATTATACTAATATTATATATATGAGAGTTACTGAGTTTTAGTTCATTTTCAAATATTATTAATAGGAATTATCCACATTTTTTATCTCTCTAGATAGAGTGCTTTCTTTTCCAAGTTGGAATTTATGGACATTTCAACAGTATTTTGTAACAAATCCTACTTGGGTGGCATTCAATTTAGAAGACAAGAAAAATCGCTGCTTTGAATGAACACACTATGACCATCCTTCTCATTGATTCCTCTTAGTCACATTAAAGAACTAGAAATAACTTTTTAATAATTTACTGATTTTGAGAGCAAACGCAAATCATTTGCTTAAATAATATGATTTTGCTTTGCAATATAGGTAGCACAATTAAAAGGATTTATAATTACAGATCTCTGTAAGTATGTTTAAACAATTCACACATGTAAAAAGGATTGGCAATATTTTGTTTTTCAGGAGAAAACAAAAGGTTGAATATCCAAATTGTACTTTAAAACTCCACAGAATATCATCTTAATATTTATTTTTAAATCTCAGATATTATGCAATAATTTATGTTCAGAGCAGTGCTCTGGCTAAGAAACAAGGTGATTCTGCTTAAAATTTTGTTAATTAAACTATAAATTAAATATGACAAATTATTTCTTATTTGTTAAATTCAGAAATATGTTGTGTAATGTTTAACTCATACAATCAGTATATTCTGATAATGGCCTGGAAGTTAGAATTAAGTTAAAAATAGTAAATTCT
Source organism: Dasypus novemcinctus (assembly GCF_030445035.2). Lineage (NCBI taxonomy): Eukaryota > Metazoa > Chordata > Mammalia > Cingulata > Dasypodidae > Dasypus > Dasypus novemcinctus. The sequence continues at coordinate 68,170,922 of NC_080683.1, read as the reverse complement.
TATTAATTTTTATTCTTTACAATAAATTCCCAAAGATCTGTCTGAACAATTCTGCATCTACAATTTTCGTCAACTCTGTAAAAACAAGGTAGAGAGATAACAAATAAGAAAAGACTATATTGAACTGAAAAAAGAAAACAAATCAGGCTATATCACTGGATATCAGTTTCAGTAATGTATAAATGCCTGGAATTAGGAAATTTGGCGATAAAAGTATTCAAATCCACCAAACAATTGAGTCAAAAAAACCAGATTCTATAGGTGATACAGACAAGTGGGTCAATGATATGGAACTGGCATTAGGTTTGTGGGAAGATAGTATAATTTGAAAATATGAAAGGAAACGAAAAAATCAAACGAAATAGACTAAGCCTCCACTCTCTTTTCTTTCAAAAAGAAGCTTGGCACGGTAGTGTTTATTTTACTTTTGGCCAGGAAATAGTCCCTTTAAGCTATGGGAATGAATTGTCTCTTTTTAACTGCATTTTCTCCTTGCAGTACATAATCACTGTCTGTCACACTTTGATGTCATAATCATCCGCTGAAGCTCCACCGTTAAGGAGTAAATCTGCTTAACTCACAAAAAAAGGGGGGGAGGGGGGTAAATTGCACGGAGACACTTGCTTCCCTCTCCTCAATGGCCGCGCATTTGAATTACAGAAGTGCAGTATTATGTCACTTTGGTATTACGGGTGCCATTTCAAAAAGCAAAAGCCTATTTTTAAAAACATATCTTAATCAGTTCAAATAGAAGCAGCAACTATTCGCCTTTAAGAGAGCATAGATTGTGTGCATGGGTGTGCGTGCGAGCGAACACATGCATGTGTGAGCAGCATAAAGAAGCATTTAGTAACAGAAAAATGTTAGTGTATATTCAAGGTATCACTTTCCAAAGGGGAAGAGCTCTTAAACTTTGCATCTACTTACCGCTCTGAAAAAATATTTTAAGTGTTCGTTCCTAAAGGAGTTACAACTTGTTCTTGATATACCAGATAAAAGCAGAATTTAGTTAATCTTGGAAATGAGAAAATTTTTGCAATGGTCATTTTTTGCCCAGTCAATGCGATACTTATTATTTAATTTTTGAAAAGGAATTCCTGATGGTATCTTCATTTATTCTTGTTCTTGGCTTACCTGGATATTGACTTTTATTTTTTATTTTTTTACAAATGGTACATGGCATATTTGTGAATAGATCAATTTCAATATCAATGAAAGCAGAGGTCTTTTTTTTTTCATTTTTTGCTATGCTTTATAATTCTGCAACTGAATGCCATGTCAAAAAGTCCACAATTTCAAGAATATAATTGTTTCCACACAAATGATCCAAAATACTTCTTCAGCAAACATTTTCTAAATTCTTGTTTTCTTTGAATTATATCATATTTCCAATGAGACTAAAATTTTTAAAAAGAGCTTAAAGAAAGATAAAATTCCATTTTTTTACTTTAATATCAATAATACTTTGTTGCATTATAATTGGTATTATACATGTTGAAAAAAAAACCCACAGGGGATCCTATGGGTCTACTATGTGAATAAAATAGTTAAAGCTTGTACTATTTGAAGGAGGGCATATAAACCTCTGTTTAAGCGATTCCCTGTTGTTGCTGTTGCTCATTAACCCTTTAATAATACTAAAGAACAAATCGAATAAAGAAATGTTCTTTCAAATATTTTAAATCAACTTCCACACACAAAAAATCAAAACAGTATTTTTTAATGTCATGAGATTAAAAAAAAAAACACATTGAATGCCAACATTTATTTTCTATGAAGTAGATAATCTAAGGTTAACTTTTAATCACTTAGAAAGTTGGCATAGTTCTTTCAGTGTTAACTTTTTGCTTTCATGGATATCAGTACTGTGTTATCCCTTACTACTGTATCTTTAATTTCTTTGCATCCTGTATTGGAAGATAATTTGATCTTCCATTTTCAAATTTCCTCAGTTACACAATTTAAAATTGGTTTGGTAACTTTCCAGGATAAAGTAAAATAGTGATTTCTTTCCTTGTCCTTAATGTACAAAGATTAATCCGTATAAATAAACTTTTAAATAAAAAAATATTCGCCTGTCTGTCTCTTAACACAGCCAAACTCACAGAATGCATTTCAACCTAACCATTCCTTTGTTCATGAAATCTATGATCTTTGAGTTCCCAATTACAACTTTTAAATTATAAATTTAGGTGGTTCATGAAGAAACATGAAAGCTGTAGTGAGAAAACAAGATACTTATTGTAAAATGAGGACAAATTGTTTTCATTACTTGATCAATGTAAGCAGTTACTGCCTTCCTGGGCATAATTTGTCAGAGATCACTTTTTTCTTCCATGTGATACCATGATAAGTTTTAAAACACTGCTGATGCCTTAATGTGTAAATCCTTAAAAAGGAAGCTTTAAATTATATATTTAAAGGATCCACTCCCTTTGTAAGAGTTCCAGCTTTTTCTTCTCTCCAAAATGAGATGCTTATTATTCACTTAAAGGAGAAAAACTTACAAACAAACAAACAAAAAGGGGAACACACAAAAAGTATGAATCACAGTTGACCCAGGGGCTGTGCAGCTGTAGAGGCAGAACAACTCTGTAAATCAGGACCTGTAGTCTTTCTTCCTTCCCTCTATCTCCATTCTTTAGGGCTTTATACATCTGAGTTGCAAAATAGCATGTACTGTATCTAAAATTCACTCGTATTCTGTACTGTGTTTCTAGTTCCTCATGTCTTATTTCAAGCTAACTCATGAGAACAGAATTTTTAAGTTGAGTTAATATGAACACTTTAAAAGTAAAGTTGAATTTGGAAATGATGTTAGCAACAGGTTATTCTCCTTTAATAAGTTTTCCACTTAATGTTTAGAGACTTTAAAGCCATACTGTTTAAGACGTTTATGTACTGGTTTTTCAGTGGATTCAATGCATTGAGGTTTGGGATGGGGAAATTATGGTAAAGTAGATTTTACAGTGTTGTCAATTGCAATATTTATCATATATATTTATGGATTTGAAAAGTAATCAGAGGAGAGAGGACTCTGTGAAACATCTAAAACAGTTTCTTAACAAGGGGTCCGTGAGCTTGAATTTAAATTTTAAAAAACCCACATTATTCTTATGGGGACATGTTGTTGCAGGTGTGATATATTTATTAAATAATACACAGTATAATGTGGACTTAGCAAGGGGAATGTGGTTTTCACTTGACCGGCAAAGGGTTAACCATTGTTGACAAAGGACGATGTTGCAGAGTTTGTTTACAAAACGTGAAATGGTGGTCTTACATGTCATAACAAGCAAGCATTTTGTCATCATGGAGCTTCATTAAAGAGGTGACCTGACTCTTCTGCACTTTAGATTCACACATCTGGAGGCAGTTTGGATAATGATTTGGGAAAATTGATAAGGAGAATGCAAGGAAGTAGTTAGAAAGTAAAAGTAAAAATTCAAGTAAACAATTGTGAAGATCTGAATTAGGGATTCTACAGTGAAAATGGAAATAAATAATAAAAGCTCGGAAAAGTTTCGGGATTAACTGAATAAATTTAAGCACCTGTTAAAAGTGGTTTATGGGAATGAGGAAGTTGCTTTGGCTGGTGGCTTTCCGCTTTGGCTTGGATACCTGGGAGGATGATGATGGTAACTGAGACATAGTACAGGAAGAGTTGTGTGAAAGAATATGAAGAAGTTGCTTTTGGGACTGTGGATCAGTTGTGGTACTAACTAACAGAATCAGCAATAAGAAAGGGTCCTTAACTAATTTCATTTGCATTATTTCATTGTTTGCATCTTGTTTCTTTTTAGCACTGCTGCCTGCTTACTCACTAGCTAGTAACTGCAGCCTGCCCTTCTCGCTTGTCACAACAAGTAAACTCAGAAAGTCTCTATCACAGAAGGCAGTTACATTCTCCATGTGTCATGCTTATTTATGGATTTCCATATATGTTTTTTCTGTCAGAGTCCTGTTCATCCTTCAAGCCCTTGATCAAAGTATTCTTTCCTCTTAAGTTGTACATTCCCATTCTTCTCAAATCCAAGCTCATAACACTTGACTCGCACTGCGGCCATAGTATTATTTCCTTTTGTTCGTAGGAAGAGTTGTTTCTCAGTTCCACTTTCCACTCCTGCCCAACAGATGAATAGATTGTCAGAACTTTAGTAATAGTGGTCGTAACTTATTCACACTTGTATGTATGAAACTCATGCAATATCTATGATATGACTTCAATGATTGTCCATTGGATGGAACTAAAAAAATGAAGTATGCTACTCATTGCGTAAGAATGTTGCAAGAGAATTTAATAAGCAAATGGAACAACCTAAGCATTCCTTATCTTAACCTTAAAACCAGAAGTAATCAGAGGTGTCCCTACCCATGAGATGTAGCTGTTTGCCTCAAGATTGCCTCTTGTTCACATAATTCCCATTGGAGTCCAGAGCTCTCTCCAAGATCTTTCTAATTTTCTGAAGGCCTTATGATAACCTTACATTCTCATGTTCCATTCTGTTAGTGAATTAATTTAGTTCATAGCTCATATTACCATTCCCTGCATGATTCTTGTGTTCAACTTTTCTTGGACATAGGCTTAGCTGGGCTTGAGTTTCACAAAATATCTTCTCTCCCTCATCAACTATGTGTATATATATGTAGTGTGTTTTAGCAACCATGTATGAAGCTCAGATATTGTGCTTATTTTGCAGGCACAAATTGCTCAAATCTAATATTTGGCATTATACATGTTTTTTTAAAAGCTATTTCATCATTGGTTTAGTTCCCTAGACTGCCCACGCAAATGTCATGAAAGGGTCAAGTTAAACAATAGGAATTTATTCACTTATGGTTTGAGGCTAGAAAGAGTCCCAAATCAAGGCATTTTCTAGGTGATGCTTTCTTCCTGAACACTGTGGTGGTCTGGAGCTGACCGTCAGGCAATCTTTTGTCCTTAATCTTTCACATGATGGCCTCTCCTGGTCTCTCCCTTCTCTGTCAGTTTCCATTGATGTTCAGCTTCTTGCTTCCTGTGGCTCTCTCCCTCTCTCTGTCTGAATTTCATTTTGCTTATAATGATTAAGACCCATCCTGACTGGGCTGGGCACACCTTAACTGAAGTAACCACTTCAAAAGGTCCTACAATGGATTCAACCCACAGAAAAGGATTAGATTTAAGAACATGTTTTTCTGGAGCACCTATGGCTTCAAACCACCACAGTCATCACTTACAGATATATTTTTAATGATCACTTCACAGCACATCACCCCAGGTTCACCGTATAGACTTCCCTATTACTTTCTCTCCTTTCTGCTTCATAACCTCTGTTCAATTTCTTCAACCTCAATTATTCAGAGTGATCCAGTTGTAATCAATCCCATATTAACCTCTTGGTCCACCTTTGCTGTTCAAATCCACTCAGAAGTTATGAATGTACTGAATTTTTTCCTCCATAACATCTCTAAATCAAAGTTTATATATTTTTTTTACCAAAAGTGGAAGTAAAATGAGTTTGTTACAAAATTAGTCCAGAAATTTTTTGTCAATATATAAGAGTATAAGAACAATGAGTTCTCCTGTATCTTATAATAGTATAACTTATAGTATATTTCTGTATTCTTTGAGAATTCTTCAATTTTGATATATGTTCCATTCCTAACGGTCACTATGACATTTTTCTACAGAGTACTGAAGTACAATTTTTCTTCTCTTCTTCCAAAATTCTGGAGTATAGAAAAGAAATAAAAACATGATTCTATGTTTTCATTAACCTCAATCAAATACCTCCCTTAGCTTGTACTCGTCCCCTTTCCATAACCCATTCATTTACAAACACACTTTCAACCTTGTTTAAATATCTTTACTTCCTTGATCTTACCTTCAAGCTACCTTTTAGCTACCTTTTAATTTTCTGTACTACAGAATCAGTAAACTAATACTAACTATTGTCCTCTTGCTCTCTTGGCATTATCTTTCTTATTCTTTAACCTAAATCCCATGGTTTATTTTATTGTTTTGATAACTTTTAGTTTTATTTTTAAAACAATGACTTTGTGGTTCAATTCTTCATATTATATTAAATGCTATAAATCTCATATTATGATTCAAGTTGTCAATAAAACTTTTCCACTGAAGAATCATTAAGCAACTTCCAAAACAGAAATCCTCATAATTCCTCTGTGTGTTATGCATCATCTTCTTATCATCATTAGATCAATATCACCTCTTTGTCTCTTAGACATGTAGTTCGTGGATACACCACTTCTCACACCACATTTCAAGTATTCTTAATCCTGTTTTTTCCCTCACATTTTAAAAACACCATCCAAAATAAACAGTTCTTTCTTTTAAAGACATGTTTTCTCTTTCTCTTAGGGGAATATACTGTCTCTCACTTGGTGGGTCTGAGATATTTTGAGATCAGATACTATAAGAGAAATAATCTTTAGGACACAAAGCTCTTTGGGAGGAGGGGCACAGAATTGATTACTAGAATTTATCTCTCGACCTGGCTATTTCTTCAAACCTTTTATCTGTGACCCTGGATGGCAGTCAGTCAATGTATGTGTTTAAGTGAACTATGAGCCTTTATGTTGAGTACAATGCTTCACTGTCCACCAATGCACACAGGTGTTTTTATTAGTGACTAAAGGTACTCTTGTTAATAACTAGTATACTGATTTAATAATAAAGCAAAAATATTGAACGCAATAATAACCACCAATGAGAGGAATATCCAGTTAAAAAGATGTAAAAGCATATCACCTACATCATCAAATGAAGAAGAAAGGTGATGAAAAACAGGACCGATATAGTCTGAGAAGAGTCCTTCTTGGAGTGAGGAATTTATCATATCTCCATAAGGACAGTATTGCATTTTTCAAACTGGATGCTCTAAATGAATATATCCTGAATGAGTTTAAAGTCAGCGATATTGGAGAAGTTTAATACCTTGGATGAAGTAAGAGAGAAAATTAATAGCAAATATTGCTTAGCCAATCATTAATTCTACTTAATAAGAACACTGCTTCTTTCCCCTCCAGGCACATGATAGGATTTCACTTCCTTATCACTTGTAGTTAGCTGTGACTGTATGCTTGCTTTGGAAGGTGAAATCTGAGTGGAAGTGACACATGTTGTTTTTGATAATAGTTTTCAGAGCCTATGTGCAATTTGCCACATTCTCCTTTTCCTTCTGGTGTGATGATGAGCAACATTGGAGATGATTGCTGTTCCCTCAGACTGGGTATTGAAGAATTGCATTGAGCAGAGATCTTTGATGCCAAAAAGGGCATTCAGGGTGAGTAAGAAATCATTCTAAGTAACTAAGATTTAGTCTGTTACAGCTCCATTTTTACCAATGTACAGCATCATAAATAATATCTATTTGGTGCAGGAAATTTATTTTTTCTTATGGATTATACAAATAAAGAAAAAACTTCCTCTTTCTTTTGAAGACTCATAAAGACTGAATAAGAATATTCAGGCTAACCCCAGGAAAATATTCATGAAGAAGGCCTTACACAAAAACATGGAAACTGAAAAAATTAAAAGTTTTTGGTGTTTTAAAAAATTACCCCTAGACATGTAATACATGTTAACAAAGAACCCGACTGAAAAATTTCATCCAAATGACATTTTCTATATAAAAATCTACAAATAGCTTTGGGATTGAATTCTGGAAAGCTATGTAAAATTAAAAATCTATTTAGTAAATTGTTTCCTAGATATCAATATTGATATTTATCCTTAAATTTAAACAATGAAAAAAATCTTTTTAAAAACAAAACCTTCTTGTAAGACAAATCATCATCTCCAGTTTATTTTTGCAAGTTCATTTCATATCTGTATTTTTTTTAAGAAGGACATTTAATTTTTAGCACATTTATTAAACAGGTATGGACTAATGGTAGGTATAAAACACTAAGCTAGGTATAATAAGATATATAAAGCTATATATAATGAGCTATAACTGCAATATGTTTACTATAGGAAAATATTAATATAGCAAAGAAATATGGATATTGATATAAATAAAGAAGAATTGTTATCATAATTTAAGGACAAAGAAAAAGAAAAAACCATTAGCACCTATTGTCTTTCCTCAAAGTGGTAGATATCTATACATGCTTAAGAAAAATACAGATCCTCTCATAGCCCAAATCTAAGCTATTTCAGCAAATCTTTTCAAAATTACAGTAAAGAAATGACAGAAAATATTGTTAGCAAACAAAAGTGTATTTAAAACGATTTAGTCACCAATTCCTGTTTCTTTAAACATAATTTCTAAAGGCATAGACTTTACCTTTTCAGTAAATGGGATCACTTTTAATTAGCCCTCCCAGGTAAATATCATGTAGCAAGTGTTTTCTTTCTATAGCTCTATAGAATACTCTTTGGTGGTTAGATTATGCCTTATCTTGGGCAAATATGTGTGCTCTTGACTGCCTGGCTTTTTCTAGCTATTGTAATTTGGAGAATTAGAGCAACCGATATCTCAACTTGTTGCAACCATATAATCTATAGAATCCAGAAGAAAGAAACTAATAATCAATTATCTGATGGTATATAAATTCACCTGAATGTTGGAATCACTGTTGAATATTTATGTAATAACTTGAAAAGTACAGTTTAAAAAAATTGAAAGAACCTTCTGTACTACATAAAAATGCACATTAGTCAAAGAAACCAAAAAATGAAATTTTATGGGAAATACATAAATTACAAGGCACTGTTTATATTCTGACTTTTTTCTTTCCATTTGGTCCAGTAGTCGTGTTTTAGTATAGCAAATTTTTAAGATACTCAAAATTATTCCAAACTTAAGGTCCCTGTCATTACTGTATCAGCACCTTCCATGTAGTAAAGAAAACTCTTCTTACAAGTGGGATGTACCTTAAAACATTTGACTGCTAAAGAAAGGTCTTTCAACTCTCAGCAAATTGAAAATAAAGTGTTATTCCTTGGATTTCCACACATCTGTTTATCTAGAGATCTCAAGCATAAGCTGACAATGGAGAACACTGTCTTTTGTCTGACAGCATAACCATGCAGAAACTCGCCTGATGCTCCGTAAGCAGAGCTGTGCTATTGATAAGGGTATTGAAATATTTCTGCCAAACAACCCAGAAAACTGCTACATTTTCTGAAAAGTATGTGGAAGAAAATAAATCTTGCTATCAACCTGAACTTTCATTTTCTGGAGTTTAGATAGTATCCTAGCAAATAAGAAATCACTTTCTATCAGTGGGAATGTTCTTATAAAGAACTTTATTCAGGCTTATTTCAATAGTTTTTTTTTTCTTCGTAATATGAAGGATGAATTAACTTGCTCACAAAAGACTTTCACTAGTCTGAATTACCTGTTTCACCTTGGAAAGCCACACAAAATGAACCTCTTAAGCCTTTTGAAAATGACCTTTTTCCTCAGCAATGATTTATCTTTCCCCTCGAAAATCCCTTTTACAAAAGGGAGTATGATTAAAGGAAGCCAAGCAGCACAAACACTTGCTGAAGATCCTGCTTATCTGGAACTCACTTGACAATGTATGTTTTTGGGGTTGGGAATGCTGCAGGTTCAAGGGATAATTCTGCCTTTCAGGCACTTCAATTTATTTCATGCTTGAGCACTGTCATTGTACGCAGACAAGATGAAATGCATCGTTGTGTAAAGAAATTGAAATGGAATCCTACTTGACCCAGCAGGATGGGGCATTATGTTTGACTCAGTAGTGATTCCTGGGATAATATCTAATTCCAGGAGGAAAATTTCTTGATATGGCCACCTGCTGCAAACGGCTTTGTCCAGGGATCACAAGTTGTTCTGGGTGACTAGGCTCAAGACATGCCTAGAAGAATGCAACCCGTCTCCTGCTGGCATTTAGATCTCTTCATTTTCTCGATGCTTTCTATTCAACAGGAACAACTGAATGGAACAGGGGGCTTGGGAGAATATGAAGCACTCCACACTTCGACAGCAATGAGAGTCAAGGCCTGCTTGACCTGGGATTCTTATTTATTTAATTTTTTGAGAGCCATCATTATTTCTTTGCAGGGTACTTTTTAATTTTTACACTTCTCGGGCCAGCCCCTTGCATGTCTTTCTCTGTTCAGTGTGTGTGAAGAGTTTACTTTGAAAAGGCTGCACACCAATAGATTAAATAAAATAGGAGCACTCCGGTCTCACAAGAGGGAATCGTGCAGACAGCTTTATTACTTCTATCAGAGAACAAAGATTTTTCCCAGCATGCAGAGGATTATTAGGCCAGAAGCAAATAAACGGAATGTGTGATGTCAAAGCTGCAAAAGCGATAAAGAAAAATTGTCTAATTGATTTTGCTGTATCTTTTGCATTTTTTAAAGATTTATTTGACACAAATTCAATGAAAAAATACAGAGAATAAAACATTATCCTAATATCCTCTCCAAACCTAGAAAATGTAGTCTTAAACCACCCTCATTCACAATACTACGTTCATAAGTTAATATAACATTTATAAATAATTAGCAACACATCTCTCCCCCCCTCTGTTTTCTTAAGAATGAAGATACTGTGATACATTTATTAACCAAACTTTGACATTCCTTACCTTGGTTAGTTAACAGCAAATTAAATCAATAAAGGTAACATTTAATCATAGTACTGGATTTGAATCTCTCCTCATATTTTCTTCATTTCTTTCTGGATATGCAGCTTGAAGTTAAAAGGATTTAGCTCATTATGAAAACCTATTTTCTTTTTATATATTATTTTATTTTTGCAAGACGGCTCAGAGGATAAAAATGAACAATGACTATTTGGTCTCCTAAGGAAAAGAAACATTATTTCATGTCACAATATTTAGCTATATGAAAAGAAATACTTCTGGAAAACACATGCATGATATTATACATAGTTTATATATATATATATATATATATACATATGCACACACACATATATGTGTGTGTGTGTATATATATGTTCCTAGCACACAAAAAAAAACTTAAAAAATATTCACACATAGATGATTATGTGATGGATCCATATATAATATATATATACATATGTCTATATATATAAATGTTACCTAATACAATATTCATATCTATATATATTGCAATCTCTTTAAATAGAATGTATTTATATATTACTGAAAATTATTGTATTGTGCTGAGTTTTGTATTAATTATGCATAATTTCCAATGCTCTGGTAGAAGTATAAAATCAATTTAGAAAATACATTTCACATTTAAACCAGTAAAAATCCATGGGTATATCGCAAGTGTATAAAAGCAGTTTCTGCACTCCTTTATTAGATATTCTTAAATTAAAGTCATTTATGCTATACTAGAATATATTTCTATAAATTCAGTTAGAAAATCTGAAGTCGTTAACCTTGTTAGCTTCATTCTTTAATCACAAGAAATGTGTGCTATAAACAAAACTATAGCAGTTGGTCAAAGATTTTAGTTCTCAGAATAAAGTAAAAAGACAAAAACTGCACTATTTTAAAAGGCAGAGTAGCAAAGTGTAAATGTATTCTTTTTACTAGACAGATTACATAGTTACAGCTTTAGGATATAATATATATTTCATTAAAACATGATGTAAATTTCCAAATGATTTCTTCCCTCCCTTGTTCTTCCTCAACAAATTGCACAAATATGAAGGGTTGTGCAAGGGAGGGTTGGCACAGGAAATGTTTAGCTGTGGTGACTAAGTGCAAGGTGGTGAACACAGGCCATCACGTTAGGAGGGTATCCACACAGGTGGACTCAGGGTTCTGGGTCTCAGTGCTAGAGGGTGCTGGTGCTGAGGGAAACTGGGTGGACTGTGTCCGGACCCAAGAAGGGTGAGAAACGGACCTATGTGGGTGGTGGCCAAAGTATGTTAGTCTGGGTTCTCTGGAAAACAGAACAATAAGAGATAACGGTAAACGAGATTTTATAAATTATCTCTTGTGACCATTCAAATTCTGTAGGGCAGACTGAAAGCAAAAAGGGACTCAAATGAAGGTCCTCATCAAATTTCCCAGAAAATGCTCACTGTTTGAAGTAGAGATGGGAATTCTTTCTCTAAATCCTGAAATTACTTCCCCTTTTAAGGCCTTCAACTAATTAGATGAGACGACACTCATTACTGACAGCAATCTGCTCAGTTGATTGTAGATGTAATCAGCCATTGATGCAATCAACTCACTGATGATTAAAGTCCATGAAATGTCTTTATATTATAATTAGCCCACTGCTTGCTTGACCAAACAACTGGGCACCATTATGTGACCAAGTTGACACATTAGCCTAACCATCACACCAGGTGTAGAATGTCAGTGTACAAATAGATATCTACGAAGGGGACAAGATGCAGTACAACATGGGGGGACATAGAGCAAGAGTGGTGAGGAGAATGTATGAATGAGAGAAGAGTCAGATGTGGGGTTTCAGAGTCAGTTCAGGTGGGAAGAGCATCTGTGTGTGGTGTTGAAGCCTGCAGACATGAAAGGGTCATCCACATGGTGGGACTGAGGGAGGTAGGCAGTCTGGTATGGTGTATGAACCCATATTTAGCAGAGGGAAAGTTAATATGGAAAGGTGGAGGCAATGGCAATGGAAGTTTGGTTACATACAAGAACAATACATCAAAAAAATACATATATGACAATAGTGTTGGAAAAAGAGAATACATATGAAAAAGGAGGACATAGAATGAATCTTTCTTGTTCTCAGAGTTATTGGGGCTAAGTCAAAGTTTTCCATATAGAGTTTCATATAGAAGTAAAATAAAAGTAAATGCTTTATTTAAGTTTATGTGCATATATCAGCACATGTGTACTAATTTGTGTTTATGTATGGGTGTAAACACAGATAGAACTCACACACCCACACATATTTTCTAGCACTGTCAACTTCAAGGTCCTGGTTTATTAGAGATACTCTTATAAAAGTAGGCACAATTAATGCCCAGGTCTTGGTTTCTGTACCATGCTCTACTCAAAGGAACCAGAACACTCTAGAGAAATGGCTGCTTTCAGGAATGGAACAGAAAAAAATACAAGAGGATTCTGGAGAATATCTATTTGAATAGAAATGAAGAAGTGCTCGTAGAATGATGTGGGCATGCCAAAAGACAAAAATCATCTGTATTTGAGCATAAAGTGGAGCCAGTGTAACTCAGAGGTTGAGTGCCTGCCTGCTTCCCATGTACGAGGTCCTGGTACCTCCTAAAAAAAGAAAGAAAAAAAAAACTAACAAAAAATTAAATATAACAATATTAAAAGATGATAACCCATTCTGGTAGATTGAATTATGTACTTGACAAAAGACATGTTCTTAATATCAATCTGCATTCCTGTGGGTGTGAACCTATTGTAAGTAAGACTTTGGAAGATGCTATTTTTAGTTAAGGTGTGGTCCAATAGAATTAGAGTGGACCTTAATCCACATTACTGTAGGCCATATAAAGGGAAATCAGAAAAAGCCACAAGAATGAGCCAGAAGCTAGAAGTCGGTGGAAACTGGAAGAGCAGATACAAGAATGAGATCTCCATGTTATAGGAGGCAGAGAAGAAAACCAAGGAATCCAATGGATTGTGATGAGCCATCAGCAGAGAGCTAGTCTCTGGAAGAAAGCATGGCCCATCAAGACATTGAGATGGAACTTCCAGCCTCTGAAACTGTAAGCCAATAAATTCCTGTTCTTTTTTTATTTTTTCCCCAGTGATTGTTTTATTTTTCCTTTTTAAAAGTTACTATTATTTCTAAAAAAGTTTTAGGTTACGTAAATGTTACATCAAAAATATAAGGAAGTCCCACATACCTCACCCCTTCCCCTCCCACACTTTTCCCTGTTAACAACACCTTTCATTAATGTGGTATATTTGTTACAATTGATGAACACATTGAAACATTGACACTAACCATGGTCTATAGTTTACATTATACTTTACACTTTGCATCACACAATTGTATAGGTTTTTGACAAAATGTATATTGGTCTGTAACTGTCATTGAAATGTCATACAGGGAAGCAGACTTTGCTCAATGGACAGGGTGTCAGCCTACCACATGGGAGGTCCACAGTTCAAACCCCGGGCCTCCTTGACCCATGTGGAGCTGGCCCATGTGTAGTGCTGATGCACGCAAGGAGTGCCCTGCCACGCAGGGGTGTCTCCCGTGCAGGGGAGCCCCACGCACAAGGAGTGTGCCCCATGAGGAGAGCTGTCCAGCATGAAAGAAAGTGCGGCCTGCCCAAGAATGGCACCATATACACGGAGACCTGACACAGCAAAGATGACACAACAAAAAGAAACACAGTTTCCCAGTGCCGCTGATAAGGATAGAAGTGGTCACAGAAGAACACACAGTGAATGGACACAGAGAGCAGACAGACAACTGCGGGGGGAGGGGGGCAGGAAGGGAGGGGAGGGGAGAGAAATAAGCCAAAAAAAAAAATCTAAAAAAAAAAAAGAAATGTCATACAGAACAATTCTAATGTCCTCAAAATGCCCGTTGCCCTATTCTTCCCTATCTCTTCACTCAGAACCTCTGGTGACCACTGCTTTTATAACAATATTGGATGTTCTTTCATTACTAGAATAATAATGTCTACTTTAGTACATAGTAGCATTCTTCCCTTATGTTTTTTCAGCCCTCTACCTTGAGGATTTTGGGATGGTGATCCACATTCTGTTTCTGATTGAAAAAGGACTTAGACCTCATGGGGCAGATGACTAGAACTATCTTGCTTGCAGTTGTAGATAATCTGTTGTTTTGGAATGGGCATTGTCCATCATCATCCTTTTATTACTTGTCCCTGGTGAGTGATAAATTGGAGGGAAGATGTTGGCTACAACTCTGCTGAGATTCAGGGCTCAACTAACATGTGAACAGCTGGAATATTTAAGTCTCTGAGACACTTTTTTTTTAACAGGAATAGTGCTAATAATAGGTTCATATAAAAGGGGCATAAGACCCATGTTAGGAAAATTATAAATGAGTCTAATTCTGTTACATTGGAAATATGTTCTCACATATTCCAAGGTAAGACCCACTAACAGGTGCCAAATTCCTGGGGTCATCTGCCCTGGCTATAGTGTCCTGATGTCACAAGAGGCCTCAGAAGCCCCCTTCCTGAGGCATTGTTTACTGTGGCAGTCAGTGAGATCCTAAGTTGTACATAAGCACAACCTCTGGAATGAGCACAACCTCTGAACTCACTATGAAATCTTAGTCGTAAAAGTTCATCGCTATTTAATATTTCCCCCTTTTGGTCAAGGTCTTTTTCCAAATGCTTCATTAGTTGTCACCTGGTAATAACCCATTGGTGCCAGGGAAGCTCATCATTGGGAGTCATGCCCCATGCCAGGGGAAGGTAGTGAGTTTATATGCTGAGTTTGGTTTAGAAAGTCCACCTTAGAGCAACAAGGAGGTTTTCAGGAGGTAACTCTTATGCAATATATAATAGTAGGCTAAGTTTCAATTGCAAGAACAAGGTTCATAAGTACAATCATCAATAACAAGGGCTTAGCATGTTGGTCTGTCCTCCTTTGGTAGGCACTGTTCATGAACTCTAGGGATTCTTGCCACTCTATTTGAGAATGTGGCAGGCCTCCCCAGGTTGGGAATTCAATATTCTTTTGATTATTGTTTGGGTCTCCATCCACCAAGACAGCACCCCATGACCACCTGAATACATTCATATTCCCTAGAGTCTTGCCCCAGGTGCACCCCTCCTCACACATCTTTTCACCATCAACACCCTGCAACTGCGATCCTCCCCTACTGTTACGAATCTTTTGCAGTCTAAAACCTCCCCCAAAAGTAAGCCAAAACAATAATAATAAAAACACAAAAATAAAAAAATAAAAAATAGATATAAAAATTTAAATTTTTTTGCATTGTGTCTTTCATTCCCCTAAGACCTATAACTTTTATGTACAGTGACAATTTCTTCTATATGTCCCCCCAGGGTCTCATTCTTTATCACTTTATTTTCAAAGAAGTTTTAGGTAACAGAAAAGTCACATAGAAAATATAGGGGATTCCCATATGCCCACCCCCTCTCCCTTTCATATTTTCCCCTATTAATAAATCTTAAATGAGTGTGGTACATTTGTTACAATTGATGAACAAATATTGAAGCACTGCTACTAACCATGGTCATTGGTTCGTATTATGTTCACATTCTGTACTGATCACTTTTATAAATTCTAACAAAATTCATATCCATCATTGAAGATCATGCTGAAAAATTCCAATGCCCTAAAAATGTCCAATGCTCCATCCATTCTTCCTTCTTCCTCTCCCCAGAACCCATGTTAACCACTAGGTTTCCATTTTTGAAGAATGAGATTCATAGTTACATGCATTAATACTGAGGGCTTGACACGTTGTTTGGTCTTCTTTTGTTAGGCACTGCCTATGTTCCTTTTTTTTTTTTCATTTCTCTCCCCTTCCCCCCTCCCCCACCCTGGTCTGTTCTCTGTGTCTATTTGCTGCATCTTCTTCTTTGTCCACTTCTGTTGTTGTCAGTGGCACAGGAATCTGTGTTTCTTTTGGTAGCATCATCTTGTTGTGTCAGCTCTCTGTGTGGGCAGCGCCATTCCTGGGCAGGATGCACTTTCTTTCACACTGGGCGGCTCTCCTCATGGGGTGCACTCCTTGCACGTGGGGCTCCCCTATGCAGGGGACACCCCTGCGTGGCAGGGCACTCCTTGCGTGCATGAGCTCTGCACATGGGCCAACTCCATACAGGTCAAGGAGGCCCAGGGTTTGAACCACAGACCTCCTATGTGGTAGACGGATGCCCTAACCACTGGGCCAAGTCTGCTGCCCTTGAGAGACCCTTGACCCTCTATTTGAGAACCTAGCAGGACTCCTTAGGATGGAAGTTTAATATTTCTTGTTTATTGTGTGGGTCTCCAGTCACTGAGATAACACCCTATGACAAGAAAAACATTTTCATATTCCAGAGAAACATGCCCAAGTGCATCCTTTCCTATATATCCCCCACCCCTACACCCTGCCCCAATAACCCTCCCCTGCTGTATTTGCTAAAAGAACATTTCCATCATTGTAGTTTCAACCCCAGAGTTCATGTGTTCCTTCCCCCAGCCCTCCCTCTGGTTCCATTGATAGTCCAACCCAACCCACCTATCTGCTCATCCTCACATTCCAACACCATCAATCACACTCCTATCCCTGTACCACTATCCCTGCCATCCACTGATAAACCACGCCCTCCCACCATATCATAGGGTTTGCCCATATTGAGCATTGCCTCACCATACTCTACTCCTATTCTGTCTCCTGATAACCGATCTTCCAGACACTAGCTCTGTGAGTCTGCTCATTTTGCTTAGGTCATCTCAGTGAGGCTATGTAATATTGTCCTTTAGTGACTGGTTTACCACTTAACATAAGGTCTTCAAGATTCTTCCATGTTGTCCTGTGGGTCAATACTGCATTCCTTCTTACAGCTGACTTATATTCCATTGTATATACATATATACTGTAATTGGCCTATCCATCCATCTGTTGATGGACACTTGGGTTGCTTCTCATTTTTTGGCAATAGTGAATAATGCCATTATGAACATTGGTATGCATATATCTGTTCATGTCCCTGCTTTCAATTCTTCTATGTATATACCCAACAGTGGAATTGGTGAATCATGCAGGAGTTCTATAGTTAGCTTCATGAGGAACCACCAAACCATCTTTCACAATGGCTGCACCGTTCTACATTCCCATATGCGTTGGATGAAGGTTCTCTTGCTTTCACATCCTCTCCAACACTTGTAGATCTCTTTTTTAAATAGCAGTCAATCAATAAGTATAAGATGATATCTTATTGTAGTTTTTATTTGCATTTCCCTAATAGTTGATGATGTTGAGGGTTTTTTCATGTGCTTTTTAGCCATTTGTATATCCTCTTTGGAAAAGTGTTCAAATCTCTTGCCCATTTTTAAGTGGGTTGTTTGTCTTTTTATTTTCAAGATGTATGATTTCTTTATATAGATTGGATATTATGTCCTTATCGAATAAACAATTACCAAATATATCTCCCATTGAGTAGGCTGCCTTTTCATTTAGAAGCACAAAAGTTTATAATTATGAGGAGGCCCACTGATCTATTTTTTCATTCAAGATCTCATGCATGCTTCCTTATATTATCTTCTAGGAGCCTTATGATCTTGGTTCTTATATTTACATATTTGATCCATTTCGAGTTAATTTTGTATAGGACATGAGATGGTGATCACCTCTCATTCTTTTAGATATGGATATCCATTTCTCCCAGCACCACTTGTTGAAGAGGACATTCTGTTCCAGTTGAGTGGAATTGGTGGCCCTGTTGAATACAGTTTACTGTATATGTGAGGATCTATATGAGAACTCTTTGGTTCCATTGGTCTGTGTGTCTATCTTTGTGCAAACACCATGCTGTTTTTGACCACTGTAGCTCTGTAGTATGCCTTAAAGTCAGTTAGCATGATTCCTCCAATCCGTTTTTTCTTTTTCAATATGTTTTTGGCTATTTGGGTCTCCTTGCCCTTCTGAACATATTTCATATTTAGCTTTTCCAATTCAATAACAAACGCTGTTGTAATTTTTATTGGAATTGCATTAAATCTGTAAGTCAATTTGGGTAGGACAGACGTCTTAATGATGTTTAGTCTTCAATCCATGATCATGGAATATTCTTCCATTTATTTAGGTCTTCTTTGATTTCCTTTAACAATGTTATTGTGTAGTTTTCTTGTACACATCCATTACAGCTTAGTTAAGTTAATTCCTAGATATTTGATTCTTTCAGTTGCTATTGTAAATGGAATTTTTTTTCTTGGTTTCCTCCTTGGATTGCTCATTATTGGCGTACAGAAATACTACTGATTTCGCATGTTGATTTTATATCCTGCCACATGAATGAACTTGTTTTTCAACCTTAGAAGCTTTGTCATAGATTTTTCAGGGCTTGCTCTGTATAGGATCATGACATCTGCAAATAGTGAAATGTTTAATTCTTCTTTTCTAATTTGGAGGCTATTTATATCTTTTTCTTCACTAAGTGTTTGAACTAGTACTTCTAACAGAATGTTAAATAAGACCAGTGACAAATGGTATCCTTGTCTTGTTCCAGATTTTACAGGGAAATTCTTTAGCATTTAACCATTGAATATGATGTTAGCTGTGAGTTTTTCATATATACCTTTATCATGTTGAAGAAATTTCCTTCTTTTCCTATCTTTTGAGTGTCTTTATCAAGAAAGGATGCTGTATTTTGTGAAATGGTTTGTTTTTTTTTTTTGCATTAATAGAAATAGTCATGTGATTTTTTTCTTCTGATCTGTTAATATGGTATTGCATTGATTGGTTTTCTTATGTTTAACCATCCTTGCATACCAGGGATGAAACCCACTTGATTATTTTGTATAATTTGTTTGATGTGTTGTTGAATATGACTGGTAAGTATTTTGTTGAGGATTTTAGTATCCAATTTCATTAGAGGGATTGGTCAGTAGTTTTCTTTTCTTGTGGCATCATTATGTGGTTTTGGTATTAAGGTGATGCTGGTGTCATAGAATGAGGTAGAATGTTTCCTTCACTTCTGTTTTTTTTAATTGTTTAGGCAGGATTGGTGTTAGTCCTTTCCAGAATGATTGGTAGAATTCACCTGGTCTTGTGCTCTTCTTAGTTGGGAGGTTTTTGATGACAAATTCAATCTTGTTAATTGTGATTAGTCTTTGAGTTCATCAATTTCTACCCTTCATCAATGCAGGTTGCTTGTGTGTCTCTAGAAATCTGTCCATTTAATCTAAGCTGCACAGCCCATGAATTAAACACCCTGCAGCTTGCCCTCCACAGGTCAGGTACTTGGAGAATAAAATAAAGAAAAAATAGCAGACCCAAAAACCTAAAACCAAACAAAAACAAACCCTCAATCTGTAAGTTCCCTTTCACAAGGTACCAGCTGGGTACTTGACAACTCTCTGGATACTTTCTCTTAGGAGGTTTTGGGAATTAAACCAGAGGGCTACTGTATGTGAGGCAGATGTTCCTCCACTGAGCTACAACCACAGCACAGGTAATGTAGGCTTCTGAAACTTATCTGGCTCTCTCTGCCTTCTCTTCCCCCAGGGGAGTTGGGCTTCTAACTGTTTTCAGGCTATCTCTCCTGTCTTCCTTCTCTCAGGGCTGGTTAGTTGCCTGTCCACCTACTCCCTCACTTTCTTACTGACCTAGTTCCTCTTTCTCCTAGGGCAGTTGGGTGTGACAGTCTGCCTAATCAGATACCTTCCTTTATCCCTGGGTCTGTTTTAGTGCTGGCTGTAATCTTTTTTGAAATTCAAAGGGTGCTCAGCTGGCCAAACTCACTGAAGAGAAACCACTCTCTGCCCTTCAGCAGACCCCTCTTCCTCCCAGGAAGTAGGATTTTCTTTCCCTGTTCAGTTGGCTGCAGTGAGCCAGGAGTTTTTCCAATGATGTTTGCCTTGAGAATGGGGTATATGTGCCATTCCACTCTTAGAAAATGCCCAGCACTCTCCTGGGCTGCAGATCTCCAAAGCAGCTCGCTCAGATAGCTAAATATCCTTCCTTTATTGTTTTTGCGAGATAGTTGAACCCTACCTACCTACTCCAATGCCATTTTCCCAGGAGTCCCCTAATTTCTGTTTCTTAAGCAAACAAATTTGTGTGACTGACTTTATTGCAATCTTCATTTTATTCCAATGATCTGGAACCTTCAATATCTTTTCATATATCCCCTATAACATGCTTACTCTTACATGCATACTGTTTCTGCCTAAGGTGTCTTCTCACCTTTTCTTGTTTTTCATTCTCCTATTCACACTTTCTTTAAGTTCCATCACCAGCTGGGAATAATTCAGCCTACTTAGGTGTCTGACCAGTGTATGGTATTTGACACAGCAACCAGGAAAACTTAGACACCATTAAATTTTTTTAAAAAGTATCTTTAAATAAATGAATACATTGAAAATGAATACATTTCATTAGAAAGAGGATATATTCATAGAACTGAAGTACCTCTCAGCAGTGATTAATTACAAGGGAAAAGAATAACTTTAAAATGCAAAAGCCTGGCAGAGACCAGCTTAATCAAGTAAACATAATTAATATCAAGAGATAAGGGCTTTTGGAAGGGTGGTGTAAGGACCTCTGAAATCTACTCTTCCCTAAAAGCAAGGAAAACACAGGAGAAATTGTCAAAGACACCATTTTCAGAACTCTGGAAGTTAACCAAACACTTCCAACAATTCGGGGTGAGTTTATTTATTTATTTTTTAAAAGCAAAGTTACAACAGCAAGCTCTGGAAATTCAACAGCTGTATTGACACCCCCTTTTCACAGCTTCGCAGGAATGTTGAAACTAGCAACCTCACAATCATGGTAACTATGAGAACTAGAAGCTAGCAGTCACTAGGGGGGAATAATAGGTTTAGCACTCTACATTCTCAGAGAGTTGTAATTATTTGACCTGTCTGGAAGCTCCCTTTAAAAAGATCCATTCAAAGGCTTGTGTTTAGACATATACCATGAAAATATTGCAGGTTCAGTTCCAGATGATTGCAATAAAATGATTACTGCAATAAAGTGAGTCATATAAATCTGTTGGCCACCCAGTGCATATAAGTTATGTTTACACTATCCTGTAGTCTGTTAAGTGTGTAATAACATTATGTCTAAAAAACATGCATACCATAATTTAAAAACCCTATTGCTAAAGTAATGCCAACCATCATATGAGTCTTCAGCTAGTCATAATCTTTTTGCTTGTAGAGCATCTTGCATCAATGTCAATGGCTGCTGACTGATTAAGATGTTGGTTGCTGCAGGCTGGGGTGACAGACATTTCTTCAAATTAGGCAATAATGAAGTTTG
Organism: Dasypus novemcinctus; assembly: GCF_030445035.2. Taxonomy (NCBI): domain Eukaryota; kingdom Metazoa; phylum Chordata; class Mammalia; order Cingulata; family Dasypodidae; genus Dasypus; species Dasypus novemcinctus. Next base: position 68,149,051 of record NC_080683.1, on the reverse strand, counting down.
CCATATTGAAGGACTCTTCCTTTCAAGAAAGATTTCTCTGTAGCATGCAATGCTGTTTGATAGGATTTTATCCAGAGTAGAACTTCTTCTAAAATTGTAATTAATCCTCTGAAACCCTGCCACTGCTTTATAAACTAAATTTATGTAATATTCTAAACCATTAGTTGTCATTTTAACAGTGTTCACAGCTTCTCAACAAGGAGTAGATTCCATCTTGATAAACCATTTTCTTTGCTCATTCCTAAGAAGCAATTCTTCATCTGTGAAAGTTTTAGCATGGAATTGAAGCACATTAATCATGTCTTCAGGCTCCACTTCTAATTCTAAAGCTATTGGTATTTCTACCTGATCTGCAGTGACTTCCCCCACTGAAATCTTGAACCCCTCAATATTACCATAAGGGTTAGAATCAACTTCTTCCAAACTCTCCAGACTTCCAATGTTGATATTTTGACCTCCTTCTATGAATTCCGAATGTTCTTAATGACATCTAGAATGGTGTGACAGTTTGAAGATTTTCTGAATCCCAGAAAATATCATGTTCTTAGAAGTAATCTATTCATGTGGATGTGGGACCCTTTATTGCATTAGATTCAGCTAAGGGATCTTCTGATTATATCACTGTTGATTAGATCATTTTAGGGCCTTTGATTGGACTATATCAGTGAGCCATGACCCAGGTTGACCCCCTTGCTGGAGTCTTATATAAACAGAGAGACACAGAGAAAATTATCTGCCATTTTACCCTGCCATATGAGAGAGGACTCCAAGATCACCTACAGCTGCAGAAAGACAAAAAGAAACATTGAGAGGTTGAGAGACAGGTCAGATGCTGGCGTCAGCAGAGCAGCATGAAGGTGACAAGATGAAGCCTAGGTAGAGATGAGTTATATATCTGATCACCCACAGCTGAGCTCAAGTAGAAATTGTGCCTGGAGTTAACACACAGAGACCAGCTGCAATTTAGCCTTGCCACATGACAGGAGTGGAGGGTATGAGAGCAGCTGACTTTTGGTGAGCCTGCGTTTCTCATGATGCCTTGATTTGGACATTTTCAAAGACTTGGACCTGTACAACTTTACTCCATATAAATTTCTACTCTAAAAGCCAACCCATTTCTGATATTTTTTTCCTAGCAGCTTTAGTGAACTAAAGCAAATGGTGAGTCTTTTCCAGAAGGTTTTCCATTTACATTGTCCAGATCTATCAGAGGAATCATTCTTTATGGCAGTTATAGTCTTATGATAAAGTTGAAATTGTCCCATGATCCATGGGCTGCAGAATGGATGTTGTGTTAGCAGGCATGAAAAAAAACATTAATCTTGTTCATCGCCATGAGAGTTCTTTGCATAATCAAGTGCCTTGTTAATGAGCAGTTATATTTCGAAATGAATCTTTTGTTCAGTACAGTAGGTCTCAACAATAGGCTTAAAATATTCAGTAAACCACTTTGTAAATAGATGTACTGTCATCCAGGATTTGACAGTCCATTTTTAGAGCACAGGCAGTGAGATTTAGCAAAACTCTAAAAGGCCTTAGAATTTTCAGAATGGAAAATGAGCATTGGCTTTGACTTAAAGTCACTAGCTGCATTAGCCCCTAACAACAAGACAGTCAACTTACTTTATGAAGCTTTGAAGTCAGGGGTTGACTTCTCTTCTTTAGCTATAAAAGTCCTAGATAGCATCTTCTTCCAATATAAAGCTGCTTCATCTACATTGAAAATCTGTTGTTTAATGTAGTCACCCTCATCAATTATTTCAGCTAGATCTTCTGGATCTTCTGAATAGCTACTTGCCGAAACTTCTACATCAGCACTTGCTGGTTGACTTTGTACTTTTATGGTATGGAGATGGCTTCTTTCCTTAAACCTCATGAACCAACCTCTGCTAGATTCCAAATTTTATTCTGCAACTTCCTCACCTCTCTCAGCCTTCATAGAATTGAGGAGAATAGGGCCTTGCTCTATTTTAAGCTTTGCATTAAGGGAATGCAATGGCTAGTTTGATTTTCTATCCAGACCACTAAAATTTTCTCCATATCACCAATAAGCTTATTTTGCTTTCTTGTCATTTATGTATTTACTGAAGCAGCACTTTTAATTTCCTTCAAGAATTTTTCCTATGCATTTATATCCTGGTTAACTGTTTGGCACAAAAGCCTAGGTTTTGGTCAGTCTCAGCTTTCAACATGTCTTCCTCACTAAGCTTAATCATTTTTAGCTTTTTTATTTAAAGGGAGAGACCAGTGATTCTTCCTTTCAATTGAACACTTAGAGGCCATTGTAGGATTATTAACTGGCCTAATTGCAATATTATTATGAGGAAATAGGAAGGCCCAAGTAGAGGGAAAGAGTTGGGAAATTAACTAGATGGTGGAGCAGTTAGAACACAATTTCCCAGTTTAGTTTACCATTTTATGAAGGCACAGTTTGCGGCACTCGAAAATAACTACAATAGTTACATCAAAAATCACTGATCATAGATCACTATAATAGATATAATAGTCATGAAAAAGTATGAAATTTTTAGAGAATTACCAAAACATAGCACAGATACAAAAAGTGAGCACATGCTCTTGGAAAAATGGCACTTATAGACTTGCTTGACACAGGGCTGCAGCAAAGTTTCAATTTGTAAAAAACACAGTATTTGCAATGTGCAGTATTGTAAAGCACAATAAAACAAATGTACCTGCATAAGCAGTCATTGATAAAATCAAGTGACTAATGATTGAAATCCATGCAATACCCTCACAGTTCTTGTCAGGACAGTGCTTGCTTGACCAAACAATTGAACACCATAGTCTAGCCAAGTTGAAACATGAACTTAACCATAACATTCTTTCCTTGTCAACTTGGCACTCATATACATCTCCTAAATCATACTTAATCTCTAAATGAAAACTTTTTCTTTTGAGGTACCAGGGCTGGGGATTGAACCCAGGACCTCCTATGTGGGAACCTGGCACTCAACCCATTGAGCCACGTCAGCTTTTCTGAGTTAATTTTTTCATTAGTTTGTTTGTTGTTTGTTTTTGTTGTTGTGTTTTGGAGGCCTTGGGAACCAAACCCAGGACTTCCAACGTGGGAAGCAGGTTCTCAACCACTTGAGCCACATCAACTTCTCTCTAATTAAAAACTTTTGCCTAACATAAAGCAACTATCTTATATACAACTAGAAATGTCCTAATTTTTTCCCCAGAAGATAATTCAAATTCTTTGGTAATACTTGATATTCTGCAACTTAAATACTATAGCATAAACTTCGTTAAATGACAAGACACTCAGCAAGCACTTCAGCTGATATGGTTCTTTGCCTGGTGGGGTGCCCCAAACTTTTATTCCTGAAAGTTCTGGGCTATTAGTAGTTCTGCCTGGATTGGTTTGTTGCTGTTTTCTAACCGCAGTGTATGGTAATATTAAGAAATGCCTTAAGAGACTTCCTGTATTCCAGACATACCATTTTTTTCAACCTCCATGTATAGTAGCAGTCCTATCTCCTCTTGACAATGGAGATCAGTTATCTCAGCCAGCACAGCAATCCTCTTAGATTCAGAGATATGAGTAGTCCAAAGTGGCCAAGTGGCAATCTTAAGTCCCAATTCAATGAAATTATTGTGAATCTCATGGAAATACTCCTTCTTTTGGAACTAAGACATGTAGACTAGCAGAGCATACAGTTACAGGGGCAAAAAGCAACATTTTTAGTGGTGGACCACTAGGAGTAATAGTCAGTAGTGCCACTTCCATTTTCAACTCTTAGTCCTGGACCTGTGAGTCCTGTATGGGAATTTAGAGCATATAGAGCCTCCTGGAGGACATTGCCCTAGACCTGCAAAGTATTGCCACCATGTTTATGCTATAATTGAGTCTCAAAAGGTCATTCTACTATTACATCAATCTAGCTGCTTCAGTATGATGGGGACATGGTTAGACCAGGGAATTCCATGAGTATGTGCCCACTCCAACACTTCATTTGCTGTGAAGTGGGCTTCTTGATTATGAACAATGTTGTGCGAAATACTGTAATGGCGGTAAATGTTTTGGCAGAAGTGTTGTGTGCAGAGAAGGCAAATCCATATCCCAAGAATGAATCTATTTCAGTAAGAACAAAATGCTACCCAATGTATGACAGAAGTGGTCCAATGTAATCAACCTATAATATGGTAGCAGGCTGATCTCCTTGAGAAATGATGTCATATAGAAGACTAAGAGTTGTTCTCTGCTGCTGGCAAATTGGACATTCAGCAGGCAGTGTAGCCAGGTTGGCCTTGGTGAGTAGAAGTCCATTTTTCTGAACCAATGAAGAGCACCCATCCCTACCATCATTGTCACTTTGTTCCTGAGCTCATTGGGCAATGATAGGATTAGATGGGGAAAGAAAATGACTAGTATCCACAAAATGTGTCATCTTAGTCACTTGATTACTAAAATTTTCCTCAGCTGAAGCCACCCTCTGCTGAATTTCATATGGGAGCATAAATATCTTCATGTTTTTGCCCATTCTGAAAGATCTATCTATGTAACTTTCTATGGTATATCTTTGTCACCAATTTACCAATTATGATATTTCCAAGTCCATGACCATCCAGTCAAACTTCTGTCATGAATCTGTTTACAAACACCCCTTTAATCATTTCTCCTTCCAAGCGAAATGAACAACAGGGAATATTGCTTAAAGTTCTCTCCTCCCTTCATCATTGTCCTTCAAGGATGTCCCAGAGAAGGGTTGTAGTGCGGCCATTGCCCACTTTTGGGTAGTACTTATGTACCATGCAGAATCAACCATAAACCAGGCACATGTTTTCTCTTCTATGGTCAGCTAATCCTAGGGAACTGCCTAAGAAGCAATAAATGTGGGCTGAGAAAAAGGTAATGTAGCAGGAGTGGGGACAATGGGCATTTTGGTCACTTCATCATGTATCTTACTTGAGCAGCCTTCAGAAGCTGCTCAAGCCCAAACTCATATATACCACTTCTATTTGATGATGGAGTGTTGCCATTATGACTTTATGGCTTGCCACTCAGACAATACCCAGGTCATCAAGTGCAACTCAGGTCTCATAGCAACTTCATAGCCTTTGGTTAATAATTCATTTTTAATAAGGACCTGTATTAGGCCAACATCTGTTTCTCAAAGGGAGTGAGAAAGTCTGTGCTCCAAAATCCTAAGGTTCTAGACTGTTATTTTCCTATAGCAGCCTGCCAAAGACTCCAAATTAAATTTGCATTTGCCTCTAAAATGCCCAGCCACATTGGATCTGTTGGATCATGTGGCCCAAGTGGCAGAGCAGCTTACACTGCAGCCTGGACCTGTTACAGAGCCTTCTCTTGTCCCAGTCCCCACTAAGCTTTGTACCCTTTTTGGTTTTGGGAGGGGCCATATGCAACAGCTTATCCTTCACCTTGGAAGGGAAATCTTAATATGTCCCACTCCACTGGACACCTAGAAATTTCACCAAGTTTGAAGGCCTCTGATGTTTTGGTCAATTTATGTCCTACCCTCTGACATGCAAATGCCTTACCAATAAATTTAAAGTAGTTGTACATCTTGCTAATTAGGTCCAATAAGCATTCTATCATCAGTATAATGGAACAGTGTAATGTTTTGTAGAAGGGAGATGATCAAGGCACCTACAGACTAGATTATGACATGGGGCTAGAGAGTTGATATACCCACAATAGGACAGTGAAGATACATTGATGACCTTCCTAGTTGAATGCAAACTTGTTTTTGTGGTCTTTACTTACAGGTAGCAACAGAAAAAGCATTTGCCAGATCAATAGTTGCATATCAGATATCAGAGGATGTGTGGATTTGTTCAAGCAATGATTTTATATTAGGAAGAGCAGCTGTAATTGGTGTCACCACTTGGTTTAGTTTACGTTAATTCACTGTCATCCTCCAAGATTCATCTGCTTTCCTCACAGGTCAAATAGGAGAGTTGAATGCGAAAGTGATGGAAATCACCCCTCCTGCTTAATGTTGCCACTAATCTCTGCAATGCTCCCAGGAATGTGGTATTGTTTTTTTTGGTAAATCAATTTTATCAAAACCTATTCATAAACCATACTGTCAAAACAAAGTTTACAGTCAATAGCATTTGGTGTAATCATATTCTTGTGCATTCTTCACTTCCATCAACATGAGAGCATTTTCATTACTCAAAAAAAAAATACTTATTTTAAAAATCAAGCTCTACCCCTATCTAGTCACCACTCAATGTCCCTATCCTTCCCCTGATATATTCAACTGCTAAACAATTTTCAACTCTCTAATTTATTTGTCTGTTTATTTCATATAGATGGAGTCAACCCCCTACCTCCTACAAGGTCTTGTAGATGTTTACCTACATTATATTCTAGGAGTTTGATGATCCTGTCTTTTATATTTAGGTCTTTGATCCATTTTTAGTTGAATCTTATGTAGGGGGTGAGATGGGGTCCTCTTTCATTCTTTTGATTATGGATGTTCAGTTCTCCCAGCACCATTTGTTGACTAAACTGTTCTGTCCCAGTAAAGTGGACTTGGTAGGCTTGTCAAAAACCAGTTGACCATAGAGTGGGGGAGTTATGTCTGAATTCTCAGTTTTATTCCATTGATCAATGTGTCTATCTTTATTCTCATACAATGATGTTTTGATCTCTGTAGATTTGCTATACATATCAAGGTCAAGAAGTATGAATCCTCCTACTTCACTCTTCTATTTTAGAATGTTCTGGCTATTTGGATCTTCTTACCCACCAAACAAATTTGAAAATTGGCTTTTCTATTTCTCTAAAGTAATCTGTTGGAATTTTGACTGGAATTGCATTGAATCAATAAATCCGTCTGGGTAGGATTGACATTTTTCTCCATATTTATATTCCTTCCATATTTAGTTTTCCAATCCATGAACATGGAATGTCTTTCCATTTAGTTAAGGCTTGGATTCTTTTAACAGTGTTTTGTAGTATTCTGAGTGCAGGTCCTTTACATCTCTGGTTAAATCGATTCCTAGATAATTGAGTCTTTTTTTGCTATTGTAAATGAAATTTATTCTTGATTTCCTTCTCAGATTTCTCATCACTAGTGTATAGAAACATTACTGATTTTTTCATGTTGATCTTGTAAGCTGCCACTTTGCTGAACTCATTTATTAGTTCCAGTAACTTTGTCATGTCATTAAATATAGGATCATGTCATTAGTGAGTAGAGAGAATTTAATTTCCTGTTTTCCAATTTGCATGCTTTTTATTTCTTTTTCTTATCTAATTACTTGAGCTAGAATTTCTGGTACAATGCTGAGTAATAGTGGTAACAATGGGCAGCCTTGTCTTGTTCCCAATCTTACAGGAAAAACTTTCAACTTTGAGTACAATGTTGGCTTTGGGTTTTTCTGGTGTGCCCTTTATCATGCTGAGGAACTTTCTTTCTATTCCTATCATTCCAAGTGTCTTTACCATGAAAAGATGCTAGATTTTGTAGAATGCCTTTACTACATCAATTGAGATGATCATCTCAATTTTCTCTCTTCATTTTGTATTTTTTTCTCTTCATTTTGTTAATGTGGTGTATTATATTAATTGATTTTCTTGTGTTGAACCACCCTTGTATACCAGGAATAAAAATCCACTTGATCATGGCATATAATTCTTTTAATATGCTGCTCATTTCTATTTGCAAGTATTTTGTTCAGAATTTCTGCATCTATGTTCTTTAGAGGGATTGGATTATACTTTTATTTTCTTTCAGTATCTTCATCTGGCTTTGATATCAGGGTAAGGTTGACTTCATAAAGTATTTTGGGTAATTTTTGCTTCTCTTCAATGTTTTGGAAGAGTTTAAATATGATTTGGGTTATTTTTTCTTGAAATACTTGGTAGAATGCACATGCGACCCCATCTGGTCCTGGACTTCTCTTTGTTCGGAAATTTTTGATGACTGATTCAATCTCTTTAAATGTGATTGGTTTATTGAATTCTTGCGTTTCTTGTACAGTCAATGTAGGTTGTGCATTTCTAGGAATTTGTCCATTTCGTCTAGGTTGTCTAATTTTTTGGCATACAGTTTGTCATACTATCCTCTTTTGATCTTTCTTTCTTTTTGTGGGGTCAATCATAATATCTTCCCTTTCATTTCTGACTTTATTTACATCTTCCCTCTTTTTTTCTTTGAAATCTAACAAAGAGTTTGCCAATTTATTGATCTTCTCAAAGAAACTACTTTGGTTTTGTTGGTTTTCTCTATACTTTGTTCTCAATTTCATTTATTTCTGGTCTAATCTATGGTTATATCTTTCTTTCCACTTGCTTTGGGATTGGTTTTCTGCTTTTTTGTCTTCTTTCCCTAGATATCCATGTGTTCAATTAGGTCATTGATTTTAGCTATTTCTTCTTTATTAATATAGGTATTTGAGCTATAAGTTTCCCTCTCAACACTTCCTTAACTGTTTCCCATAAGTATTGATAAGTTATGTTCACATTTTTGTTCTCCTTGAAGTATTTACTAATTTCTCTTAACAATTTTTTCTTTGACCCACTGATTGTTTAAGAGTGTGTTGTTTAACCTCCAACATTTGTGCATTTCCCCTTCTTGCCTATTAGTGATTTCAAGTTTCATCCCATTATGATCTGAGAAAGTGTTTTGTATAATTTCAATATTTTTATATTTATTGAGATCTGCTTTGTGACCTAACAGGTGGTCTTTCCTGGAGAAAGATCCATGAATGCTTGAGAAGAATGTATAACCTGCTGATTTGTGTTGTAATATTCCGTATTGTTCATTAGGTCTAAATCATTTATCTTACTGTTCAAGTTATCTGTTTTCTTGTTGATCTTCTGTCTAGTTGTTCTATATATGAATGTGAGTGGCATGCTGAAGCATCCAACTGTAATTGTAGAGATGTCTATTTCTGCTTTCAGTTTTGCCAGAGTTTGCCTAATGTATTTTAGGACATCCTGGTTACACACATAGATGTTTATGATTGTTACTTCTTCCTGGTGGATTGGCCCTTTTATTAACACATAATGACTTTTAGTAGCTCATGTAACATTTTTGCATTTAAAGTTTGTTTTGTCGAATATTAGTATAGTTATCCCTGTAGGATTTTTGTTGCCGTTTGCATGAAATACTTTTCACTTTCAGCCCATTTGTTTTCCTGGGTCTAAAGTGCATCTTTTGTAGACAGCTTATGTATGGCTCATGGATTTTGTTTTGTTTTGTTTTGTTTTTGGTCAATTCTGTCAGCCTATATCTTTTGATTGGAGAGCTTAATCAATTCCCATTCATTGATATTACTGTAAATGCCTTGTTTGCTTCAACCTTTTTATTCTTTGGCTTTCATATGTTCTACCTTATTTTTATCTGTCCTTTTATCCTTTTGGTTATTCTTTCTGATAGTCTTCACTTCTACATTCTCCTACAGGTCCCTCTTTCCTGTCCTTTCCTTTCAGGCTACAAAACTCCCTTTAGTTCTTCCTGCAGAGCCAGATTCTTGTTTATGACCTCTCTTTTTGTAGCTACTGACCAGGGACTGGGGGATTCAATATCTACTCTTCATGTGTGCAGATGGGTACCAAGAGCTGCTGCTGCAGGTTTTACTCACAGACCTTCTCCACTGAGCTTTATTTTCTTCAACTCTCTCTTCTTGGTGGAGTCCAGCCTTCCCCTGGTGTCCTAAGCCCTAGAACAGTTTTATGGGCAGTTTCTGCCTGTCTTCCAGAAATTTTTTTTTGAGAGAAGTCTCTCTAATCCTCCATCTTCCTGTAAGATGCTTTTGATTTACTATCTTGTTAGGTAGAGGCATTTCTAGTGGCTTACACTTGTCATTTTGTACCATAATAGCTCTCACTGTACAAGTCCAGGAATCAATGTGGGGATTCTTCTAGCCTTTGCGTATGTCTGTGCAAATTATGCATTATGGAACTAGGAAATAACCACAGAATGGATTTGGAGATAGACTGAACCCACTGTGTGATAGCCCTAAGCTAAAAGTCCATTATCACTTGTTTTCCATTAGCCCCCTTACTGACTGGTCCTACTCTGACTGGTGGACCACAGTGACATTTTGGTCTCCTGTAATTAAGGTCAGTTCAGAGCCAGTGTCCAATAATCCCTGACATATCTCATTATTTTCTTATTCCCAATGTACAGTCATCCTGGTAAATTGTCTTAAATCCATTTTAAAGGAGGATGATTAACAGAATAGATTGTTGGCACAATAATTTAACAGGGTCCTTGCCAGAGGGCCAGTCTTCCCTTCTTTAGAGGGTTTCTGGATATATAAACAGTCTTACATCAGGGAATTGATTGAGGAGTTGTAAATCTGTTTCTGTGATTCAAGTTACTTTTGGTCACTTAACCTAGAACATGTATGAATGTATGTATTTATATATCAAGGAAGAATTTAGTAGAATGACCATCTATTTCACTTCTAAGTATCCCATGATCAAGTACTCAATGGCATAGGTCTCTGCATGTCAGACTATTCTGGTGATTGCTTTTACTCTACTGTCTATATGGTAGCCATACCACCTTGTCTTTGGTTAGTAGGCCCTGACATTTCCCTCCGGTCAACCAGGAATCTGATCATCCACACTGTTTTTAAATTTCCAAGGTGAGTGGCAATAGTTACCACAGTAATATCTGATTTACAGAGAAGAGGAACCATGGAACTCTTCAGGGATGATGGATGGAGTCCCTCTCACAAATTTATGTCCTCTGGATATTCCTAAAGTGTATAAGAAGTTCTTACATGCTAAATCCACTGTAACATTCCAATCTTGCTAAGCCTTTGGATTCTCTCATCTATATTTTACAAGGGCAGTTCTAGCATTTCAACTTCAGGTAATATAGGCTACCTTTTGGTTCATTCGTCAATCAAACACTTGAACACATTGTTAGAGCCCTTTCTAATGCATAGCACTACAACATTTAATCCAGAATCTCTGCTTAGTGGACCCCTATCCATAAATTAACTTGGTCCAATTGAATAATGCATATTACTCTGATTTTTATCTACATAAACTGAAAAAAAAAACATGCAGTTTTTTTGGAGTATAGTGTATCTCCTCATGGGCCACACTTTGTATTTCACCTTTTTCATGCCTATTGGGACTTCCATCTAGTTATATGCCTGGAAAAAAAAAAAAAGATGGGTGGTGAGGGTGGTTCATGAGAGTCATTTGCAGTATCTTGCAAGCCACTACCTCATGGCATCCATTATAATTTCATCTTGTGAAACAGGGTTAATATTTTCAGAGAGAGGCATAAAGGTTGTTTCCTTGGGTTTAATAGACACAGCAGGATTAATCTTTTCAGATATTGATGGGATGCTGATTCCTCAGGGCATACTTAAGTTCAGGTGACTGTTTCTTTAGGATTGACTAGAGAGCAGGTGGTGATTCATCTGGGGAGACCGGATTTTCGGTGGCTCACAGCTAAGGCAGACCATTATAGGTTTATTTGGCAAAGAAGATGCTGAAGATTATAGGGTTTCAAGGTCCCTGTCATCATCACTGTCTGTACATATATATGTTCCCATTCCAATTTTCGGGATCTCATTCCTTCTCAATATCCTCGCTTTAACAGGAGATTCCCTTCAATGCTGAGAATTTAATTTACATTGTAATTCTAAGAGTCACACAATAAGACTCTGAGTCTGGTTTTCAGAAATCTCAGTCTGTGGCTATAAGAAATAGGAATTTCTTTCAGAGCATCCATAGAAATTTTCATGTCTTTTAGGTGGCTCTTGAGGTAGGAATTTGAAGGTTTAAGCTCGTTCCTTTTTTAAATCACTGTTTCCAGCATATTAAGGAACAACCAGCCAATATCGTTGTACCTTTAATTCCACAAAACTCTCTATTAAATATACTCTGAACCAGAGCCTTTCCTCTTGCCAAGATAGCAGTATGTTGGTGATATTTTGCATATTTGCCAATTCATGCCATGGATTATCAGTGCCACCTTGATGATTGGAGTCAATAGTGGTTTTTAACTTAATCAGATTAAAGAACCAATTCCCCAAAACCCCAGGACCAATTCAGAAATCTCATTCTTAAGATTGTTTCTCAAGAACCACTCTTGGTACCAAAATCTGTATTAGTCAGCATTCTCCAGGGAAACATAACCTATATAAATATGTGTATGTGTGTGTGTGTGTATATACATATACACACATTTTTATACATATAAATGTGTAAATATATTTATTATGAGAATTGGTTCATATGACCTTGGAGATTGACAAGTCCAAATTGAATAGGGCAGGCTACAAATTCAAAACTCTGATGAAGGTTTTGATGAATTCCTAGGGGAAATTGGCTGCCTGAAGTAGACATATAAATTCTTTTTTCTGACTGCTGAAGTCATCAATTAACTCTTTAAGGCTTTCAGCTGATTGGGTGAGACTTCTGTCATTGTTGACAGCAGTCTCCTTTGTTCATTGTAGATGGAATCAATCACAGATGCAGTCAACTGACTTATTAAAATACACAAATTACCTCCACAGTTACAATCAGACTAGGACTTGTTTGACCAAATAACTAGTCACCATATACCTTAGTTATATATAGCTCCCTTGCCTTTCTCAAAAATATCTCTATTATTTACCTTCTATAAAACATCTTGGATGAACTCTGTGTGTGTGCATGTGTTTGTCACTTCTCTGCCAGAAGTGCTTCCTAAATCTTCACTTGACAGAATTTTCAGCATATCCTTCACAATTATCTAAGGAATATCAGCAGGGTATGCATGAAGTATAGCCTGCCTGACCTTTATCCATCATGTCCTAAACTATAGGATAGTTCCATAAAATTTCAGTTTGTATTAATCCTGACTTTAAATATTTTTGAAAATGCAGGGTACAGCCCAGCATTTCTCCTGATATGAACAAATTCATGTAGCCCTGGATATCAAAAAAATCCTTAAATTTTCCTTCCCTTTCAACTCTTCATTCCAGTAAAGTCAACATGCAAATTAAATACTTATACACATTCCATTTTATGATGGAGATGTACTTAGCAATGTAATTCAACTACATAAATAGGTATAAATGACAAGTTCTAAAGACAGATAAAAAATTATAAAAAGAATATTTAATCATCCACTCATTCATTCACAAAACACTCTTTGAAGAATATCAGCTCCCTTCAAGAATTATGCTTGGTAACTGTGAACATGACACATCTGTATTGCCAATTCATGCCATGAATTGGTCTCAGTAGTCTCTGCCTGTGTGACATTAACTTCTGTGGCAGACAGAAAGGAATAATCTTTCTATGCTTGAAAAGAAGAAAATCAGACTTCCTTTAAGAAGGCTCACATGAAAAAACTGAGAGTAGACAGGAATTGAGTCATGGCGATGAGGAGGCTTTAGTCTTATACTTAAAATTGGCCCTGGGTTGAATAAAGACGTTCCTGAATTGAGTCGGTGTGTCTACAGCCTAAGGAAGTATCTGGGTTTAGGTGGCTACATGAGCAAAATTTCCTTTTCCGTTTCATTTTGCAGCAGGAGAGGGTTTTTCTTCCTTGTAGTCTTTCAACGGCCTTTCAGAATATGCAGACATTGCAGCAGGAGACAGGCCATCAAAAACACACTCAACTTAGGCTAGACTAATGACCCACTTCAGCTTCATATGGCCACAGACCTTTCCAGTGCCTTCTGGAAAGGAGCACCCCTGAAGTAGAGAGATTTTCTGAATTATTAACTGACTTTTTTTATTTTTATTTTTATTTTTTGGCTAGCATTTTTCTCCTTTGCCTTCCCTCATTCAAATCACCAGCCCATTCTCAGCTCATTATCACAAGGAAAGCAGAAGGAAAGGAATCTTTCTGGCTTTGGCTTCTAAAAATGGGGATTACTTAAGACAGAGGTCTCAAATTAGCAGACTTCATGTCAAATCTGTCCCTGAGAAATGTTTTATTGGTTACCGTGATGTTGGCCCACACATTGTTTTAAAATAGAAATAATGGCCAACATGCAAAATTGAAAGGTTTAAGATTTATATCTAGCTTTCTTTAGAAAATTCAGAAGATATGGCAACTGAAATGATATTCCTACAAGGCAACAGTGGAAACAGCTGATTACCTGTTGTCCACTTTAAATGGGACACGTGCTTTTCTATTGTCCTCAGCCCTGTCCATGTCTTTTACCTCCTGGGAAGCACACCATCAGTTGACTTTATCATTTTACATCTGTTTTACTTCACTTGCTTATATTACCTGCCTTGACTCTTGCCATATTGTATATGTTTAGATTAGGTTACAGACAGAATTTGGTATAGAAATGAAGCAAAATAAAAGCAGAGTATTTGAGGAGCGAGCCTGTAACTGTGCCAGGAGACTAAAGTCAATCCATGGAAGAGTAGGAAAAGAGGATGACAAAGGAGAAATGAAGAAAGGTCAACTGAAAGGGGACCCTATGCTTTGCTTCTTTAGCAGGAAACAGTGAGACAGCAAAAATTCTAGGTAAGCATCTGGGTCTGAGAGCTAAGGGGATTTATTCCACAGAAAGATGGTAATGGTAGAGAGTGGAAATAGCCCCGTGTATGCTTGGGCATATGGTGACTTCACTAGTTTCTGAAAGATTCCTCTGTCCCACTGGCCCTGGAGGGCTGAGTGATTTCTGTGTGCCAAGACATGGCATAGAATTCACTGTGAGAGTTGCTAGACCTGCAGTTGATGTGCCAATAAGAGTGAGAGATGTACTAGCAGATGCTTGCTTGGAAAATCATGTGGAATACCAGATTTTATCATGTCCATCCCCATCGCATGACTGCCAATGCCATGATGCTGAATGAACTCTTGGAAAATTAACACATTTCTGGCATGCTGTGAAAAGAAAAATGAAGTTATATATTACATGTACCTGAATATATGGACTGAGATATACACCATCTAAAATGTAGGGCTAATTGCAATGCTCTAAGAAAATTCATAAGGAATAATAAGCAAAGAATTATAATTGATACACAAAAGCCTAAAATGATAAGAGGCTTTCCGCAAGTAGATTTGACACCAAAAACTTGGCAAGATATTGAAGAGGATTCTGACTAGACCTGAAGAGCTTCCTTTGCCACGTTGGCTAAAGATGATATTAATTTCTTATCAAAGAGGGATTAAGAAACTTAAAAACTAATCGTGATGGATAGGTAACATAATTAGCTGAAGTAGAATAGATAGAAAGACAGTTAGATTATAGATAGATAAGAGAGATAGGTAGGTATGCACACACAGGCATATATACACACATATAAATATACATATTTTTTTTGCAAAATGTTTTTCCTCATAGAACATTGGTTTAGTTTTCTTCAAAATGATTTTGTTACCCTCATAAAGTGTCTATGAAGAATTCCTACAGACTCTGTTAAAGATATCTGAAATTTGAGCTTTAGGTCTTACCTGACTCTAATATTGATTGTGGAGCCAGAGTGGAAAAAAACCAATAAGCAGCTCCTTAGAGAATACTGCCCTAATGAAGTTTATTTCTGCCTGGGTGGGTTGCCTGATACACTTGCACCTGATACTCTTGATGTTTTCTCATGAGTAGATCACGTTTTTCACTTCTACATTTGAGAATTCACATCAAGTAGATTCAGATATCACTAAGCAGATTTCATCCCAGTGCCCTTTACGTTTTCTGACCCTTTCTTCAGTAGTCAAGTGCACTTTCCAGAAATGAAACAGATGATGAAACAGAGGGGACAATGTTCAGAATAAAAGTCCTCGTAATGAATCTCTATCAACAATATTATGTCACATTTATAGGCAGAAAAACATCACATTAAATGAAAGTTTCCAAGGCTATCTCACCAGAGAATTTTAGAAAATTCTCTGAATAAAACTAAAAGATATATATATTCTTTATTATTTTATGCCATAGTACTATCTTCTTTCCCTGCTAACATCATTTTACTGGGAACTGTCTTCTATTTCCAAGGTGGTCCATGCCCTACCCCCTACTCTTCATTGTTTTGCTTTCACTGTGGTATTTCTGGTGACACTGCAGCACTTCAAAGTAGCCCTTACTCTGTATCGTTTATCAACTTTTCTTACCCATTCAGTATCACTTTGATGTCCTATGGAGCCGCTGGCAGCAGCACAGCAGGCCTAAAACAAGACAGACTGGCAGGACCCAGAAGTGAATAGTCAGATTAGAAAAGAATGCTCAGTGTGAATGGCTCAGATGCACTCTAATGGGACTAGTGTGATGTACACAATCATCAGGCTACGAAAAGCAGAAACATAAAATATATGTATATCCATACAGATTCTACAGATTTAATGAACATTTAGTATTAAGTAATAGGATATTCAAACTTGAAAGGAATTTAGAAGGAATTTAGAAACCAATACAAGGAAATTGAAAGATAGAGAGCTGATTCCACTGTTTCCACATTCTGGTGAAAGACAGATAGATATAGCCCTGTTTTCCTCAGTCTCAGACAAGTTCCTGTTCCACTCTGTAGTATTGCCAGAATAAATGTATGATTATCGTAATTGTGATAAGGCATTAAATATAGGCTGTTTAAAACTCTTGGTTTTCTCTTTCTGATTAAGATATTCCTAGTGGCTGATGTAAAGTATGTTTTTATATGCCTGCCTATTTTCACTGATATATTTCTAGAGTATTCTCAGCCTAATAAAACCTTGTGAAATTCAGTCTCCAAATCATCTGTAGAATGATTTTTCAATTTTTTTGCATTTTTGCTTTAGTTTCAGGAAGACCAATAGGTTTATCTTCAAATGTATTTATTAAGTTTTTCAATTTTTTTGCTACTATGTTTGATATTTCCAAAAGCTCAGGCTTCATATCTGAAAGATTCCTTGTTATAGCAGTTGTTATTTTATGGGTGAAATATCTTCACTTATCTCTCTCAAGATAATTATAATAGTTTTCCCTTTTTCCTCTTTTTCCCCTCTTACCTACAAAATCATGATTTCCTCCAAGTTTTCTGTTTTCTGGTTTGTTTATTCTGTTCTTTGACTCCCAGGTTAGATGTATTCCTCAGATATCTGGCAACTCTTTGTTGTTTGCTCATAGTTAAAAATGGAGGCTCAAAGTTTGTTTGGAACTTCTGAGTACAGATGTAGAACATAAATATGACCTTCATTGTTTTATGAATGTTACTATACCATTTCACTGGGGAAACTTAATGCAAATATCTTCTCTTGCAATGGGTAGATTATAAGAAAAGAATTTCAAAACCCATACCTGGGGTAATAAAGCAATCTGCCAACATTCTAGAACTGATTGTGGAAGGAGGCCTGGGAAACCCAGAATTCAGCAAGGAAATGTACATTTAATCTACCTCTTTAGTGTATGATATACTAACCTAATATGGATCTGGTATTCTCTAATACATATATGTATGAACAGATATCAATTCTTCTGCCATTATTATAGAGAAGATCCAGATTTCTAACAGCTTCTTCCATAGACATGTACCCAAGTATTTTGTTTTTAACTCCACATTCATTTCCTCTTCTTTGGTACCTTATGCCACCAAAGCATTCTTTGGTATATTATGCCACCAATGCATATGCCTTTTGGTGATTATGGAAAAAAAATGTACTCTCACTGACAGCTTTCTCACTTCAGATAAGTCAGCTAATTCTTCATCTACTGATTTCACTTTCCAAAGTTGTTTTGTATATTTTTTCTTTCTCAATCTCTATATCCTTCTATATTTTTCTTTATTTTTTCCCATTTTAATTCGGTTCTCTGAGAAAAGAAAGGTATATTCATGTATTTAACCATCTATTTTTAATTTCTTACCTTTACCTAGGTGCTTACATTGTTATTTGTACTTACAAAAGCAATATAGAAGGACTCTACTTTGGCATTTTCTGTCAGTTAAAATAAGTGCCTAGTGGAACAAATATACGAGAGTAATCTAACTCTGACAAGAGTAAGCCAAACAATTCCCAAGATTTAATCTCCTAATCTAGGTGGTTAAAAAGGAAAATTCTTCCTCCTTTATCTTGTTCATCCAACCTTCATTCAAGAAAAATAGCATAACTTTTCCCAATAGAATCACTGAGCTTTCTTTACTTTAGGGTAGGTTAGCAAATGCCCTTCCCTATTAGAAGACAATAGTTAGAGAGACACATACTTTAAAATTGATAACCTTTTTCCCTATTACAGATCAATAGCATCAAAGCTACCAAAATAGAGGTACAAGGGGAAGCATATGTTATACATTAAATTAAAAGCATTCACGCTGAACTAGGTTCTCTGTAGTAGTAAGATGAAGAAATTTCATGAAGCCGAAGGCCCCCAATGTGAACTTGAGAGGCAAGGACTTAAAGACAGTAAAACCTGTGGAGAGAAAAGAGATACTCTAAAAATTGCTACCTTGCCACTTCAGATGAACAATTTTCAATTTTCAGAAGCAGGCCTATTTGACCTGAGGATATATGGAGCTAGTTTATTCAAAACCATGGAAATACTTTCTGCAGCTGGAAGAACACACTTCCTAGTAGGCCATTCCCCCAACACAGCAAAGGGAAGGTTATGGAAGGCAGCTGAGTATTTCAGTTTGCCACAGGACTGCCAATGCTAAGTACCAGAAATGGTTGGTTTTTACAATGGATATTTTATTTAGGGTTAAATTACAGTTCCAAAGCTGTGAAATGTCCAAAATTAAGGCACCAGCAGAGAAGGTTTGGCACCAAAGTCAGCTATTGTTGATTCTGGTGTCCTAACATGTGGCGATCAGGCATATGGCAAGGCTTTTCTCCTGAACCTTGAGCTGCTCCACGGACCCACCCCCTAGGGGTCCTCTTTCCATACCTCTGTGTTCTGTTGGTTCCAGATTCCAGGATCACTCTCAGCCCTGGGGGTTCTCTGTTTTCCTGCTCTCTCACAGGGCAGGATCAACATGGCGTCTTCCTTTCTCTGTGTGTGTGTCTTTCTGTTTGTGTGTCTTCCTTTATATCACATCCAGCAAGAGGGTGGAGATCCAAGCTGGTGACACCTCACTGATGTAGTCCAATCAAAAGACCCTATATCCCCAGAAATAGATTAGTTAGAAAACATAATCTTTTTCTTTTGGGGTTTTATAAAAGAACTTCAAATATCACACATCTTTAAGGGTCATAAAATTTCCTTAAGTAAATGGAGATTCATATCACCTCTTTAAATGTGAGAAATCAATTATATATTTTCATCAAATCTCTTTACATGTATCAATGAATAAAATGCAATAATAAAATTCCACTGGCTAAATTTTTATTTTATTTTATTTTATTTTTTTAATTTATAAGGATATCTAACACAAAGGAATGTGCCTCTCAATAGAAGTGGACTAAGGACATAAAAAGGAAATTCACAAAATAATTTACAAACATATGATCAAGAGAAGGTACAATCTTCCATTTAAAAATACCTTTTAAAAGGTTGAGGGGTAGTGATGATTGTATTTCAGATCTTGAAGGATTAAATTGAGAATTAATAGCTGATAGTTAACATGTGCCAGCTTAGTTATGAAATCAGTAGTGTGTACTGGTGGTTTCTTGATTACTTTGTGAAAAAGTAATTTGTAAAATGAGTCTTCGTGTCTCTTGCAAGTGAACTGAAGGTGAATTCAGATGATTACATGGCAAAAAAAAAAAATGTGGTTTGACCAAAAGATTCTACTGTAACAAGGTTCTCTAAACCAAAGAAAGTTTAGAGAAAGCAGGTTCTACTGTTAAGTGGAGACATGATGAAAGACCGTGATTCTCATAGCAAGGAT
Source organism: Dasypus novemcinctus (assembly GCF_030445035.2). NCBI lineage: Eukaryota > Metazoa > Chordata > Mammalia > Cingulata > Dasypodidae > Dasypus > Dasypus novemcinctus. Next base: position 68,129,328 of record NC_080683.1, on the reverse strand, counting down.
TAGAAAAATCTAAATTGTGTAATAGAGAAGTTTGTTAATCCCTTTCTTAAGTACTTATCAGAGGGAGAAGTGAAGGTATCCCAAATCTATTGATAAAGCTTTAGTAATTGACTGGCACGTTGGCGTAATTTTTTTCTGTATTCTTGATTAGCTATACAGGCATTATGGATATCATCATCTAGTTTCTAAGAACTATGCAGTGATTGAGATAAGAATGATTAGTGTTAGATAAGGCATCTGGAAAACATTTTAATAATCTGAAAATTGTACTTAAACTCCATGTGGAGAAAGACTTTTGTCACTGTTGCTTTTCTAGTCTCTCATGTCATGCATACATTTTTTGTTTAATACATATGTCATTAGCGAATGATTTAACTGATGCTTAATAAATCTTTTCTCATTCCGCACAGATTTGATGTGCAAAGTTTCTTTCCCTCCAGCCTCCAATTTACTTTTGAATTGGGGGATAATAATTAGTCAATTTAAATAGAAAGAAGAATTGTGGTTTATTCCTAACAGCCATAATTTCTGATTGAGCCTGTATCTGAGTTTCAGTTTTGGAAAAGGAAGCCAGAGGGGGTTGCAAAGAAAAGGAGTGGGGAAAACATGAAAGAAAATTAGGAATGTCATGAGAAGAGTTGAAGAGACTCACAAGAGGAGCTGTTTGTAATTTAACCAGAAATGGGACAATATAAAAGTTACATTAAAGTAGAACAAGAACAAATCCCAAAACTTTTTGTTTCCTGCTCCCACTGGCACACCGAGACATTTAAATTTCACATATTTACACTAAATAGACTCTTCACTATCGGTTGTTTTGTTTGAATGAGAAATAATGGAGGTGGCATGGCTTGAAACTATTTTAGGACATTTAGCTAAACGACATATAAAGCAATATATTTTAGGGCCATTTGGGCATCCTTTCTGGCTACCTTAAATATTGATTCTCAATCTCTTCCAATTTTGATATAAGGAGATACTTGAGCTGTTTTGAAAATATTTTTCAAATTTGGTGTGAAAAGTATGTTTCTCCTCAGGTACTTTCTGATGCTTAATTTACATCTGATTAAGTATTCTGGTGTATTCTTGTGTGTTGATTCTCTTACTCTAGGAACTGATGTTCATAAATTTGATAATTATTTCTAGATGATAGCCTGATAGAGTAGATATATGCAAGTCTTTTTAAATAAAATTTTCCCCATCTTTTTTATTAACATTTCTCATAAGAGAAAATGTTTGAGAGATGATCTCTGTTTTAGGGAAAAGCCATAACATTTGAAAAGATTTTATTACTAAGCACATACTAAAATCATCTTATTTTGCTTGTGTTTTTTTTTAATTTGTTGAAGTATATCATTCATACATAAAAATACATAAACAATAAGTGTATAGTAATAATGGTGAACTTACAAAACAAACATATATAACATCACACAGGGCTCTCATGTCTCACCCTACCACCATTACCTTACATTGCTGTAAACCATTTTTATCTAATGATTAACAAGTATCCTCAAAATATTACTACTAATCAAAGCTTTTCCCCCAACTCACCCTATTATTTTTTTATATCATATATACATGAACATACATAAACAATAAGTGCATAGCAAAAGTTGTGAACTTACAAAGCAAACATGCATAATGTCATACAGGGGTCCATACATCAACCCATCACCAACACATTGCATTGTTATGAGACATTTGTTACAAATTATGAAAGAATATTGTCAAAATCTTACTACTAACTATAGTTCTTATCTTACATTTGGTGTATTTTTCCTCCAACCTACCCTATTATTATTTTTTAAATATATTTTTATGACAGAAGTTTTAAACTTACAAAACAATCATGCACATATGCAGAATTCCCATACAATACCCCTCTATCAACACATTACGTTGTGGTGGAACATTTGTTACAGATTATGAGATAATATCGTCAAACTATTAACACCAACCATGGTCCATCATGTACATTTGGCATACTTTTTTCCATTCTCCCCACTATCAGCACAGTGCATCTTTGACATAGATGCATGAACATTACATTATTACTGTTAACCACAGTCCATAGGTCACTCCAGTTGTATTTTTCCCATGTTTCTCCACATTCCCACTTCCCTGCAATAATGCTGTACATCTGCCTTACTTCGTAAAGGACATTTTTGCATCTGTACCATCAACCACAATTCTCATCCACCTCTGGGTTTACTGTGTTACTCAGTCCCTAGATTACTCTCTAACTTTCTTTCAATTGGCATTTACATCTTTATACTACCTTTTCAGCCACATTCCCATTTATAAATCAGCTATTACTCGTTATAATGTGTTACCATCCACTCTATGCATTTCCACACTTTTATAGTAAAGTTAGTTAAAACTTATACATACATTAAACATCAGTGGTCCATCTCAGTCCTCCTCTTATCTCCTTTAAGAATACACTACCTACTACCAGGTCTTGCAGATAGTTTCCTACATTTTCTCCTATGAATTTCATGTTAATGGCTTTTATATTTAGGTTTTTGATACATTTTGAGCTAATTTTTGTGCAAGATGTGAGACAGGGGTCTTCTTTCCTTTTGTGTCTTTGGATAGCCCATTCTCTCAGAACCATTTGATGAATGGACAGTTCTGCCCGAGCTGTGTGGGTTTGACAGGCTTGTTAAAAATCACATGATCTTAGATGTGAGCGTCTGTCTCTGAACCATCATTTCAGTCCCATTGCTCTATGTGTTTGTCTTTTTGCTAGTATTATGCTGTTTCTACCAATGTAGTTAAGTAATATGGTTTAAATTCTGGAAGTGAGAGTCCTCCAATTTTGCATTTCCTTTTTAAGGTGTTTCTGGCCACTTGAGACATCTTACCCTTCCAAATAAATTTGATAATTGTGTTTTCCATTTGTTTAAAAAATGCTGGTGGAATTTTTATTGGGATTGCATTGAATCTGCATATTAAATTGAATAGAATTGACATCTTAATGAAATTTAGTCTTCCAAACCATGAGCATGGAATGTTCTTTCTATTATTTAGGTATTTTTAAATTTTCATTTAACAATAAGTTGGAGTTTTCTAAATACAAGTACTTTACATTGTTGGTTAAGTTTATTCCTAAATATTTGGGTTTTGTTATATTTTATTTTTACCACTTTTTTTGACACTTTTAGTTACTTTTTTTTTTTTTTTTTTGCTATAATCTTCAGTTCTGGACTCTCTTCCAGGCCTCTCTCTCCTTTCTTTTCTTTTCAGGTTGTAGCACATCCTTTAGTATTTCCTGAAAAGCCAGTCTCTTGGTTACAAAATCTCTCAGTTTCTGTTTATCTATGAATATGCTAAACCTACCCTCATTTTTGAAAGACAATCTTGCTGGATATAAAATTCTTGGCTGTAAGTTCTTCTCTTGTGGTATCTTAAATATATTATACCACTCTCTTCTTGCCACCATGGTTTTTGATGACAAATCAGCACTTAATCTTATTCAGTATCCCTTTTAAGTTGTGCATCATTTTTCTCTTGTTGCTCTCAGAATTCTCTCTTTGTCTTTGGCATTTGACGTTCTGATTAGTATGTGTCTTGGAGTTGGTTTATTCATATTTATTCAGTTGGGAGTAGGTTGTGCTTCTTGGACATGTATATTTATGTCCTTCAGTAGAGTTGGAACATTTTCTAACATTATTTCTTCAAATATTCCTTTTGCCCCTTTTCCTTTTACTTCTCCTTCTGGGACACCCATGACACATATATGTTTGCATGTCATTTGCTGTTATTTAGTTCCCTGAGAACTTGTTAAATTTTTTACATTCTTTTCTCTATCTGTTCTTAGGTATGTTCACTTTTGGAGGCCATTTCTTCAAGCTCACCAATCCTCACCACACCTGCAGTTCCATCCCAATCCCAGGCAAGGGAAAAAGTGTATGCATCTCCATCAGTGTCTCTGGACAACTACAGTCTATGTATGCACAACTTGGATTAATGCACATGGCTGTGTCTCTCCCTACCCCTGACAAAGGAGAAAGTTGGGAGAAGCTTCATTGGTCCCTGGGGCAATGAGGGCAGCTTGAACCTCCACAGTTTGCAGCACCAACTATATCCTTGGCTCCTACTACACAACCAGCAAAGGGAGAAAGGGCAAGAAAATCCTAAACTAAAGGGAGAAACTGCATCCATAATAAATACATCTAGTAAGCCAAAACACCAACAAAAGTTACAATCCACACCAAGAAACAGGAAGCTATGGCCCAGTTAAAGGAACAAGATAAACCTCCAGATGACATAAAGGAGCTGAGACAACTAATCATAGATGTTCAACAAATCTCCTTAATAAATTCAATGGGATGACTAAAGAGATTAAATATATTAAGAAGATATTGGGTGAGCACAAATAAGAATTTGAAATCATACATATAAAAATAGTAGATGTTATGGGAATTAAGGGAACAATAAATGAAATTAAAAATACAGAGTGAGATGATCACTGGCTTCTGCAGCATGGCCCGTATTTTCCTGGAGAGGCTGGCAAAGGTACCCCCAATTTTCTCCCTGCCAGAGGTGGGGCTGGGGCTATGCTAGACCTGCAGTCTGATCTAGATGAAAAGAAGCCAGCCCCTACCAGCACTGTGATTTTCAGGTATCCCTGCTTCCCCTCCTGCCAGGATTGGAGTTCAGATGGCAGCTACTGGCCTCATTCTGACTTGGACTGAACCAAACTTTAGCTGTTCTTAGGATTACACTTTTCTCTTCCTTCCCCATTTTGGGGAAGTGGAACTTCCAATTCCAGCTGTGAAATAGTTCCCAAGGTGGTTCGTGTTGCTAGTGGAAGATGGGCACTGGCCTCTGGGATGTGAGGTGGTCTACTTAGGAATTTTCTCTGTAGATGTGTCGTCTCCTCCTTCCAGTCTTACGAAGATATTGTAGGATGCTCTTCTGGTCTTATGGAGCCCCAAATGGGTGCTTTAGATAGCTCTGAGTGATCACTAACTGCCCTGTAGCATAAGCTGTCTCTAAGAACTCCATACTCTGTTGACATCTTACTGGTTGTCTTGTGTTTTTTTTAAATTAATTTATTTATTTTAAAGAAACTTTAGATTACATAAATGTTACATAAAAAATACAGGAGATTCTCCTATGCCCTACTCCCTCCCCATCACACACTTTCCCATATTAACAACAGCCTTCTTTAATGTGGTACACTTGTTACAATTGATGAACAAATATTGAAGCATTTCCACTAACCTTGGATTTTAGTTTGTGCTATAGTTTACACCTTGTCTCATGCAATTTTGTAAAATACAGGTGTAATATGTGAGCGCCTTTGGGACATTGGGATTGTCCTGCATGTTGTTGAAATGACACATACAGAGTATTATATATTTTGTTTGTATTTTAATGAAACAGCAGTATCACAGCTGAAAAGCTAAATGCAAAAAAGTATCATTTAAATTACCCCTTCTTTTTCTTCTGGAAGGTGTATCTAGATTAATTTAGAGATGACCCATAAGAAGCTACCAATTTTTATAAAGGTACTTTGGATATATTCTCTCTTTATGATGTTTATAGTAAGAGGCAAAAACAAAACAAAACAAAGCAGCAGTGAGTTTATATGTAACTAATTACCACAAACAGTTTAACAACATGAATTTATCTTGTAGTTCTTCAGATCAGAAGTCAGAAATGTTTCATTTAGCAGAGCTAAATTCTGTCTGGAAACTCTAGAGGAGAATATGTTCCCTTATCTTTTCTAGATTTTAAAGGCTATTGAAGACCTTGAATTCTGGCCTCACATATCTCCAAACCTTGCTTCTGTCTTCTCTTTGACTCTGACCCACCTGCCTTCCTCTTATATGGACCTTGTGATTACATTAGTCTCACATGGATATTCAGGTTAATATTGTCATCCCAATAGCCTTAACTTAATCATACCTGCAAAACTCATTTGGCATGTAAGTTAACATATTCATAGTTTCTTGGGAATACTATGTGGGCATCATTGGGGCATTATTTTGCCTAACATAGTAGGTTTCTGCATAGTATTTTTTAACTTGATCGTGTGAATCACAGAAGATAATTTGAAACACAGAGTTGATATTGTGAGCAAGTAAAAATAGTTTCTTCTTTAATCTCTCTTGCCTAAGTCTTTTCTATGTTGGAATTTGGGAGTAAAGAAGAAGTAAATTAACACATTTTGCAGTGTGTTCTGTATCCAGCTTGGCCCATAATAGTTTCAAAAAGGAAGGATCACCTGTTTAAGTGTTTAAGGGAGAGCATCTGGCACAGGGGCAGGCTTCTAAAGCATGCGTGAGGGCTCATCTTGTTAGAGTGTGCTATATTATTGGGTGGAGACCCATACAATGAGTGGGAAGGTATACCCACATCCTGGGGAGGTCTGATACTCTCAAACAGAGGGAATTGTGTCTCTCAAGATAATTGGTGTCTCCCAATGGGGGAGGGCAGTCTAGGATGTCAAGCCCTCCGCATTCTTGCAAGTATCTGTGAATCTGGTCCTTCAAGTAGTGAAGATTGATTGTAACTGTTGGCCCTGAGGGGAGGGTGAAAGAGAAATAGAACAGATGGAAGCAAGGTAACTGAGGGGCAATGAAAGTGTTTCACAGGATCCTGAAATGATGGCTATAGAACATGTTAAATTACACTAAAAATGTATAAAAGTCTACAGGCTAAAATGCAAACCATAAAGTAAAACATAAGGTAACTAAAATTTTAGAAAATTGTACAGTCTAAAATATAAACCATAATGTAAACCCAAATGGAACCGTGTTTGATAGCTATGTTTCAATATCTATACATCAGCTGCAGCAAATATAACATGAACATGTAAAAAGATCATTGCTGGGGAAGGGGAAAAAAGGTTTGATGTTGGATATGTGGGAGTACCATACATATTGTGTATGTGACTATACTGTGACCTAAAACTTTTTTGAAGATAAAATTAAAAATTAGAAAAAAAAGAAAGCATGTAGACAATGAGGAAGAAATGAAAGAAATTGCCTTGCCACTGCACATACCTAAAACAGTGATGAAAGGCAAAATGTCAAAAACAAAGTTTTATGATATTTTTAATTTTTTAATACCCCAATTTACTTTTACTTTATTTTAGTTTTTCTAAATTAGTATGTATACTGCTTCTAATCTTTAAACCTATCACTATTATTTCATTTTCCTACTAATTGAATTTGGCAATTTATTAGGCTTCATTTTTTAAGAAGTTTTGGACCACAGAGGGGTTCAACTATGGCAAGGGAGGAACACTGGTGTGGGATGTTATTGATGGGGGACACATGGTTGGGAGAGAGTTCTCCAGGGCATTTATATAGGTTACATAAAATTTTTTGGATATATGTTCGGTATTTTCATAGTAGTTACAATGACAAATGACAACTGAAGGAGTGCTAGGTTTCTAGCCAGGGGAGCTCTGTCACATTCCCAATGAAACAGGAACAAATCCCCAAGTGCAATGGCAAAGACCAGTGAAGAAGGATAGTCCAATGATGAGCTTTTGATACTGATGACTATGCTTGTGAGCCTGTGTGCCTGAAATTTGAACTAGGCCTAGAGCTGCAGGATGCCTACGAGAGCCTCCATGTTGCTCAAATGTGGCCACTCTCTAAGCCAAACTCAGCATGTAAATACAATATCTTCCCCCCAGCATGAGACATGACTCCCGGGGATGAGCTTCCCTGGTGCTGAGGGATTACTACCAATCACTAACTGGTGATGCAACTAGAAAGAGACCTTGAATGAAAGGGGGAAATGGTGAAAATAATTGAGTTTATATAACTAAGAGTCTTCAAAAAAGAGTCAGGAGGTCATCAGAGCGGTTACACTTATGCATGTCTCAGCAGGATCCCAGAGACAGCTAGAATGAATACAACCCCAGGTGCTGGTGCTCCTGGGGGCTGTGGAGACACATAGGTTCTACGGTCATGGAGGTTGGCTCTGGAGTTTGGTGTCTTGTCAGTGGGCCTTACCTTGGTAGTTTGTGTTCCTGAGAGTGATGGAGTTGGACTCAGGTGTAAACTTTCTACACATGTCTCTTATCATTTTACTGAACCTGTGGTTGGTGCTGGGGTTGGTGTATATCCAGGAGACTTCAGTCTTTGGACTGGCCATGTACCATCTGGGCCCTGAGCTTCAGCTGAGTTGCAGCTCCACTCTCCAGTTTGCTGGACTTGCATAGGTCAGCTAACAGAGAGGTGAAGATGGTCAACTACCACACCAGGGAACTGAGAGTGCTTACAACTCCAAGCAAGAGAATCGCATCCATCAACTGTGTATCTAATTCCCCTCTCGATATAGAGGTGGAGCAGACATCACAAACCCAGGGTCCACAGGATGGAGAATAAAATATTGATTAGAGTGAACTTCCTGGTATTCTACTATAGAACTATTGTGACTAATCATGGAAGAAACTGTAGCATTGATGTGGAGAAAGTGGCCAAGGTAGTTGCTGAAGGCAGGGAGAGGGAAATAGAGATGAGATATGGAGGCATTTTGGGGACTTAGAGTTGTCCTAAATGATATTACAGGGACAGATGCTGGACATTATATATCCTGCCATACCTACAATGTAAACTATAATCCATGCAGTGCAGCAATGCTCCAAAATGTATTCGCCAAATGCAATGAAAATGCGACAATGATGAGGGAGGTTGTACATGTGGGAGAAGTGGGGTGGGTTGGGGTGTGGGGTATGTGGGAATCTCTTATATTTTTTAATGTAACATTTTTTGTGATTTATCTACCTTTAAAAAAAGATAATTTAATAAAATAAATAAAAAAGAAAAAAACAAAATGCCCAAACAAACAACAACCAACACCAAAAGCAACAAAAAAATCATTATATAGGGCATGGTATCTCTGCCTCTTATTATTTTAAAACATCAAAATAAGCTAAAAAATATGTACATGAATGTAAAAGATGGAATGGCAGGTAGTTATCAAGGATCTGTGGACCTTAGATTATAAGGAAATTTCCTTATTCCACTTCTCTATCCATTATCCATTAAATCAGCAACATGTCTGATATGTGGTTGACAATTTTTCTCAATCATTAAGGATATTTTGTTGCTTTCGCATCTGTGGTTACTGAGAATGAGACATTTTACTAACCTTAGAAATCTTTGTTTTAAAGAAAGTATGTTTTCTAACTTATATTCTTTTATTGTTATTTGAGATTACTTAAACTTAAATTCACTTCAGAGTCTGAAACTCAATAAAAGGTATCAAAGATTCCATTACAGAACTTTACTTTACATTTCAAAAAAAAGTTTTCGTAAGTACAGTCTGGGCATTTGCATGGATATAGCTTCAATATTAAAATTTCCATGAATTATTCTTTCCTACTACACAAAGAATACTATGTATTTCTCTGATTCAACTATTGAGACCACAAAATGTACAATTAAAGGATAAAGAACAAAAAATGAGCTTTAGTTAAAGATACTTAGAGGATTTGAAGCAGAATATTCACTAGGAAGAACTGTCTATCATCCAGAATATTTTATAGATGCCCTATCCTTTTGCCAAAATGTTAATAATTCAGAGGTGTTAATGATTATAAAAGATGAAAATAACACTGCTCTGTTTTTTTAAACCACACAAAAAAAGATGAACAAAAAGAGAAACTGGTTAAGTCACACACTAGGAAGTAAAATTTCATTTAACAAGGCATTCATTGATTTAGAATATCTGTAAATAGAAAAAAATTTAAAGTAGGAATTATAATTTTTTCAACAGTTAGAAATGGGGTCTGCTCTTAAATACCTTTTATGAAATGTGTGGTGTGATCATAACATAACTTCAAACTAAATCAACATATATTAATTTATCTCCTATACTACGTGAGAACCTAAATTATAGATTGTGTCTCTAATGTTTAAGGTAATGTAATATCTGATTCAATGTTATGACATAATCCTAAATGAAAGTCCAAGTCCATAGCAGAAAAGATGTGTGAAACAGGAGAGACAACAAATGGTAAAGCAATTCAGAACATGCGACAATTTCACCTCACACTGAGGAATGAAATGAAATCAGTGATAATTTTAAGTTTCTGGTTGACAAAACTTATTTTTTTTTATAAACTAAAATTGTATAAGGGTCAACAAGTTATTCAGATCTACATGAATCTATGGGACATTTTTCATACTTTTTCTTTTCAAGATTGGGAAAATAATTAAACAAAATAATCAGTAATTGTTAGAATTGTACAAATTTTTTTAAGGATTTATTTATTTATTTATCTCTCCCCCCTCCCCCACCCCTCACACCCAGTTGTCTGCTCTCTGTTTCCACTCCCTGTGTCCTCTTTGTCCGCCTCTGTTGTCATCAGCGGCACAGGAATCCGTGCTTCCCCTTGCTGTGCCATCCTGTTGTGTCAGCTCTCCCTGTGTGCAGCGCCATTCTTGGGCAGGCTGCACTTTCCTTTGCGCTGGGCGTCTCTCCCCAAAGGGCGCACTCCCCGCGTGTGGGGCTCCCCATGCTGGGACACCCCTGCGTGGCAGGGCACTCCCTGTGCACATCAGCACTGTGCATGGGCCAGCTCCACTCGGGTCAAGGAGGCCCGGGGTTTGAACCGTGGACCTCCCATGTGGTAGGCGGACGCCCCAACCACTGGGCCAAGTCCACCGCCTGTACAATTAATTTTTTTTTACAGCAACTAATTCAGTTACTTTCAAACTTTATGGATAGCTGAGGTGAAAGGCAGAGTAAAGGTGAATTGCTTACTATCATGTAAAATGAATTGCACCATCTCAGTGGTTTGCAAAAATAAGTATTTTTTTAGCACTCCTACATGTGGGTTGGCTGCATATCATCTGTGACTCAGCTGTTCTTGACTGGGCTTGACTGAAATGACTCTACTCCTTTTTTCTCAGGTCCATTGCAGACATGAAAGAGAGTACACCCAACTAACAAGTACATTGTAGGCTTTGCTGGCCATGCATCTGTTAGCATACTGTTGACCAAAGCAGGTCACATGATTACACCCAGACTCAAGAAGCAGGAAATAAATTGCCAACATGGTGGTAGGTGACAGAAAAGTGAATATTTTTGGAAAATAATATAACATACCATAGGATTTTATTAGGCAGATCTTGCTTTCAATTAATGTAATTCATATATACAATTCATCCTTGTAAGAGTTTGTAATTCAGTGGCCTTTAGTGTATTCAAAAGTTTGTATAACCAGTATTCAAAGTCAGAATATTTTCATCCTGGTATCTTATTAGCAGTCACTCCGCATTTCTTCCTCTCCCAACCCCTGGCAATCACTATTCTATTTTCTGTCTCTGGAGTTTCTTGTTCTAGACATTTGATATAGATGGAATCATACTCTTTGTGGTCTTTTATGTATGTTTTTTTTTCATTTCGTATAGGGTTTTCAAGGTTCATCAATACTGTAGCATGTATCAGTATCCATTCCTTTTTACTATTGAATCATTCGTATGAATATATCACATTTTGTTTATCCATTCATCAGATGATGGGCATTTTGGTTGTTTCCACTCTTCGAGTTATACTGTAATGAATATACTACTTTGGGTTCTTTTTTTTTTTTAGCACTTTTTTTAATTGTATTTTTTTGAAGATACACAGATCACACAAAATGTTATATTAAAAAATGTAAAAGGTTCCCACATACCCCACACCCTAACCCACCCCTTCCTCCCACATCAACAACCTCCCTCATCATTGTGGCACATTCATTGCATTTGGTGAATATATTTTAGAGCACTGCTGCACGGCATGGATTATAGTTTACTTTGTAGTTACTTTGTAGTTTGTAGTGCAAACTACATAACCCACTACATAACCCACATAACATTCAGTGGGTTATGGCAGAATATATAATGTCCAGCTTCTGTCCCTGCGCTATCATTTAGGACTACTCCACGTCCCAAAAATGCCCTCACATCTCATCTCTACTTCTCTCTCCCTGCCCTCAGCAACTACTGTGGCTACTTTCTCCAGATCAATACTTCAGTATCTTTCATTACTAGTCACAATTGTTCTGTAGTAGAATACAAGTAAGTCCATTCTAATCCATATTTTATTCATCCATCCTGTGGATCCTGGGACGGTGATGTCCACTCCACCTCTATATGGAGAGGGGGCTTAGACCCACATGGATGTGATTATCCTGCTTGGATTTGTAGGTACTCTTGGATTTGGTGTGGTAGTTGACCATCTTCACCTCCCTGTTAGCTGACCTGGGTAAGTCCAATGAACCAGAGAGTAGGAGCTGCAACTCTGCTGAGGCTCAGGGCCCAGGTGGCACAGCCAAAGTAGATACAACCCCAGGTACTGGTTCTCCTGAGGGCTGCAGAGACACACAGGTTCTACTGTCATGGCAGTTGGCTCTGGAGTTCAGTGCCTTGTTAGTGGCCCTTTCTTTGGAATTTGTGTTCCTGAGTGAGATGTAGTTGGACTAAGATGTGACCTTTCTATACATGCCTCTTCTGTCACTTTTACTGAACGTGGCCATGTGAATATACCAGTTTTTATGTGGGTTTGTGTTTTCAGTTCTCTTGGGTATATACCTAACTGTGGACTTGCTCAGGAATATGGTACCTCTGGTGAACATTTGAGAAATGGGCAATGTGTTTTTCAAGGGGTTGCCCCTTTTACAAATTCAAGCACAAGGTATAAGGGCTCCAACTTCTCCACATCCTCTATTACAATTATTATTGCATGTCATTTTATTATATCCATCCTAGTCGGTGTGAAGTGGTATCTCATTTAAATTCAACTTGTATTTCCCTAATGATAAATAATGTTGAGTATCTTCTTATGTACTTATTTGTCCACTTGTAAATCTTCTTTGGAGAACTAATATATTCAAGTTTTCCTTTACAAAATGTGTTGCATTTTTATTGTTTTGTTGTAAGAGTTCCTTATAATTTCTGGATACTAGGCATTTATCATGTGATTTTCTAAATATTTTCACTCATTCTGTGGATTATTTTCTCACTTTCTTGATAGTGTTGCTTGATGCAAAAGTTTTTAATTTTGAAGACCAAATTATTTTACCTTTTGTTGCTTGTGCTTTACATGTCATACCTAAGAAACTGTTGTCTAATCCAAAGTCATGAAGATTTCTTGTAAGAATTTTATACTATTAGCTCTTACATTTAGGTCTAGCACAATTTTGATTTAATTTTGTATATGGTATGTGGTATGAATCCTATTTCATTCTTTTGTATGTGGATATCTAGTTGTCATAGCATCATTTGTTGAAAAGGCTATTCTTTTCCCATTGAATTGTCTTGGCATTCTTGTTGAAAATCAACTGACAGTAAATATATGGGCATATTTTCAGATTCCCAATTCAATGCCAATGATTGTAAATTCTATGCCACATGAGTGCCTTATTCCCTGTATCACAGTTTCTGGATTACTGTTATCTTCAAGTAAATTTTCAAGGTAGGAACTGTGAGACCTCCAATAATGTTCTTTTTCAAGACTTTTTTGACTTTTTTGATTATCCTTAACAAATTTTAGTATCAGTTTGTCAAGTTCTGCAAAAATGACATTTGGTGTTTTGATAGAGATTATGTTGAATCTTTTGAACAATTTAAGGAATATTGCTACATTAACAATATTAAGTCCTTTTACACATGAATATGAGATGTCTTTCCATTTATTTAGGTCTTCTTTCATTTCTTTTAAATTTTATTTTGTAGTTTTCAATATATAAATCTTGTACTTCTTTCATCAAATTCATTCTTAAGTGTTTTACTCTTTCCGATGTTACTGTAAATGTAGTCATTTTCTTTTTTATTTCAGATTGCTCATTGCTAGGGTATAGAAATATGATTTGTATTTTTAAATTGACTTTCCATCTTGCAACCCTGATGTTTTTAGTTCTAATAGTGTTTATTTTTAATGGATTCCTGAGGATTTTCTAAGTATGAGATCACTTCATCTGTAAGTAGAGATAATTTTACTTATTCCCTCCAATCTTCACACTTTTTATTTTTTGTTCTTGCTTAAATGCCCATGGCTATAACCTCCAATAAAATGTGAGAAGTAGTGTAAGTGGACATTCTTATCTTATTATCTTATTACTAACCTTAGGGACAAGCTGTCAGTCTTCCACAATTAAGTATGTCCTTTGTCAGGTTGAGGAAGTTCCTTTCTCAGCCTAATTTGTTGAGAGCTTTTATCATGAAATTGTTTTGTATTTTTTTCAATTGATTTTTCTGTATCTTTTTAGATGTTCATGTTTCTCCACCCTTTTTTCTACTACTGTATTGTATTACATTGCATTATTTTAATCAATTTAAGCATATTGAGACTTTTTATGGCCTAGCTGTATAACCAATACTGGAAAATGTTCATGTGCACTTGAGAAGAATATGTATTCTGTTGTTCTGAGATGGAGTGTTCCATAGATGTCTATAGATTTGATTGCTTTATTGTGTGATTTAACTCCACTATTTTCTTGTCATTTTCCACCCAGTTCATGCACCAAGTATTGAGGATGGAATGTTTTGGTTTGAAGCTGTATGTATCCCATAAAGACATTGTCTTAAATTTAATCAATTACAATGGATGTGAACCCATTGTAAGTATGCCGTGTTGATGAGGTTACTTTAGTTAAAGAGTGCCCTAGCCCAATCAGGATGGATCTAATCCTATAGTGGAATCTTTCTAAGCAGAATGGAATTCAGACATAGAGCAAGAAAGGCGCAAAGGGAGCAGCCAGAAGCTGAACATCAACAGAATCTGGAAGAGAAGGGAGATACCAGAAGATGCTGCCATATGCCTTGTCATGGGAAAAACTAAGGGCCAAGGGTTGCCAGCAGCCAGAACCACAATGCCACAGTCTATGAGGAGAAAGCATCACCTTAATGATTCCTTGATTTGGACTTTTTCCTAACCTCAACACCATATGTACTTTTTCCTAACCTCAAAACCATAGGCAATTAAATTTCCCTCATTGTACCTAATCCATTTCATTTTATTTGCTTGAACACCACAGGAAACCAAAACATGGGGTATTAGAGTTTCCAACTACTATTGTTAAATTGTTTCTTTTTCTCTTTGGCAGTTTTTACCTAATGCATTTACCTAATGCATGTTGTCTCTCTGTTGTTAGGTGCATATATGTTTATGCAATGTTTTCATGATGGATTGACACTTTTGTCATTATAAAATATGCTTTTTTGCCTTAGGGGCAATTTTTTTTTTTTTTTTTTTAGGCAAGGGAGTAAAGAATTTATTAAAGAACAAGAAAAGAGATAGTACATAACCCCAGACAAAGGTGTGGACATAATACAGGGGGAGACACACATGACAATTTCTGTTTTAAAGTCACTTTGTCTCATATTAATATGGCCACTCTAGCTCTCTGGTTAAGTATATTTTTTCCAATTTTTTTAAACTTTCAACTAATTTTTGTACCCTATTTGCATTTAATTCACTTACACTTAATATAATTACTAATAAATTGGGATTTTTGTCTGCCACTTTGCTATTTTTTTCCTAAAAGCCTTTTGTACTTTTTACTATTTATTTTACTACATATTTTTGAGTTTTATTTTGTGAATTAAAATTAGCATATTAGTTTATAACTATGGTTCAGATTAACACCAATTTAATTTCAATTATTTAAAGAAACTTTACTTCTATATAGCTCCATTCCCTCTGCCACTCCATAAGCTGCTATTTTAATACACATTGCATCACCATATATTGTACACAAATCAACACAGATTTTAAAACCTGCTTTATGCAGTTTTAAATCAGAGAGGAGAAATATAGTTACAAAGATTGTTTATATTACTTTTAATATTTTTTATATAGTTATATATCTACAGGTGTATTAATTTCTTCAAGTAGATTCTAGTGATAGTCTAGTTTCTTTCCAATTCACCTTAAGGACTTTTTTAGTATTTCTTGAATAGTATATCTGCTAATGACAAATTCTCTTAGTTTTTGTTTATCTTGAAATATTTAAATTCTTCAGTTTTGAAGGATAATTTTGCTGAATATATAATATAATATAATTATATATAATATATTATAATTCTAATATATATTATATAATTATGTGTAATTGATAAGCTTTTACTTTTAGCACTTTGAGTATATCACCCCATTGCCTCCTGGCCTCTATGATTTCTTTTGAAAAATCAGATACTCATCTTATGAAGGATCCCTTTTATGAAATGATTTGCTTCTCTTGCTGCTTTTGAGACTCTTTGTGTCTTTCAACAGTTTGTTCATGGCATATCTAGATTTGAGGCTCTTTGTATATATCCCCCCTGAAGGAAAGTTTTTAGTCCTTATTTCTTCAATAGTTTCTTGGCCTTTTCTCCCTCTCTCTTCTCCTTCTGGGGTACCTGATACATGTATATTGGTATACTTGGTAGTGACCCACAGTTATTTGGGGCTCTGTTCATTTTTCTTCATTCTTTTTTCCTTTTTCTTTCTCAGACTGGAAAATCTCAATTTACCTATTTTCAAGTTTGCTGATTCTTTCTTCTGCTTGCTCAAATCTGCTATTAAGTCTCTCTAGTGCATTTTTCACTTAAGTTTTTGTTCTTTTCAACTCCAGAATTTCTATTGGTGATTTTTTAACAATTTCCATATCTTTATTGATAATCTAACATATTTGAGACATTGTTTTCACACTTTCCTTTAGTTTTTTAAATAGATATAGTTCCCTTTAGTCCTTTGAATGTATTTAAATTAGACTACTTCTAGTAAGCCCAATGTCTGGGTTTCACAGTTTCTAATCCCTGCTACTTTTCCTATGTATTGGTCATATGTTCCTATTTCTTTCTTGTCTCAAATTTTTGCTTGAAAACTGGAAATTGTAATAATAGTATGTGATAACTCAGGAAATCAGATTGTCCCTACTCCATATATATATGAATGTATTTTTTTAAATGCCAGTGAAAAACTTATTATATTACTACTTCTATTTTTAAATATCTATTATCACATTTTAAATAAAATGGATAAAATGTGTTGTGAAGCTTTACAGGGTAAAATAAATAAGGATTTATACATCTCCATAATAAAAGATCATGCATATTTTCATAACTGGGGCATATTATAATTAAAAACTGAATTAAGTAAATACACAAAATCATGCAATTATTCAAATACACAAAGATTTTTCTTATTAACTATTTTTTTTAAAGTATAAAAACAGGCTCCCCATTTTGACATCCAAATAGCATCTGCTCTAATAAGGTATAGGGCTAAACCTTAATATAGATAAAAATAGAGAAACAATTTTGAATTAGTTTGAATGACAGTAAACCATGTTAAAAATAAATAGCATTACTATAGATTTTAGAGTTTACATGGCGTTTTTATATACTTTTATGACTGTTGTTCAGCTTAGCAGCTAATACATGAAATAGTTAATTTTAAAAATCGTATTTTATAGTTGAGAAAGCTTATATAGGTTAAGTTATTCATTATAAGTCATAGTTCTGAAAGAGATATAAACACAGGTCCTCTGACTCAAAAATATATATATATCTTTCATTACCAAAATAAGTTATCATCCACAAAATTATAAAATGAAGATATTATCATCAACATATAAGAAACACATTTCCTAAAAAAATAACCAAAAGTACATAACCATCAAGTGAGACCCTTGTTTTTAGAAGATTGTTATAACCTGTAACATTTTCTATATTGCTTACAGGTACTTTGTGATTTCCAATGTTTTATTTAATAAATTAAGGAAGCATGAAGCTGTATATTTTTATTTTCCCAAAGAATGATTTTTATTTCACCTGTTGGTCTCCAGAAAATTTGCATGCTTAAGCCAGAGGTTTCTTTTTGTGTAAAGGAGTCAGTAGGTGCACATTTGTCTTCTAACAAAATCAGGTTTCTATCTTATCTACTCAAAACACAAAGGTCCAGTTGTTCCTGTTGTTTCTCTTTGAAACTCTACTAACTGAACAAAATCCTCAAGTTAATTTCTGACTTTTAATAGAAATTTGTTAGGTAAAAAAAAATTCAATTGAGATGACCAAACTCTCTGTCTTAATATCCTCCAAAGAGTGCTTGAAATCAAGTAGTCAAGTCACCTTTTCCCTCAGATTACCAATCTCTGTTCCATGAAGTCAGAAAAGGGGAAAATGCATCCCTTTTCTATTCCAATGATAGTTGTAGGACCTGGGTAAGTGCACATTTCTGTTACTCATTTATCTTGTATTGACTTCATTTATTTTTGCTTGTTTGTTAGCTTTGTTTTGTTTTTTAGCTGCTATTCTTTTTCCTTCTTTCTAATATATTTGTGTTTATATTTAGCAAGAATGTTCTAATATATGTACTATCACCCATATTTGTGTTTTATATGAGGTTTTACTATCTTATACAGTGCTATGTTATAGTTTTTAGCTTTCCTTCTAGAAATATATATGACCTTAGCCTTTCCCTTTCAACCACTGTCATACCATTATAATAGCTTTCCTAATTACACCTAGGCAAGTGTTTGTTTTCTTTTAAAGATATTTTTCAAACTTAAAATTCTTTAATTTTCTGATATATGAATGAATTCATCACATTCTTAGGGAGATATGATATTTTTTTCTATATATATATATATATTTTTCCCCCACTGGCCAAAACATGATACTATTCTTTTTATTGATGGTGATTGGGAAAGCATATAAAGCAAGGACAATTAGTAGCCCTTTATAGCTCTGATTTTTCGGGAGTTCTATAATTTTTTATGAAGTAATAAGCAAAACAATCTAAACAGTCCCTGTCAAATTTTAAATTACCTAAACACTTACTTACATTTTATATTAACCCACAGTTTATAAAAATTTGTATTTTCCACCTGAAAATGTATTAGACACCTAAGCTTAAATTGAATAGCATATACTTTCAACAGCTCTTTGTTAAGCTGTATGGTATCTTGGATTAGGAACTCCAACAAGCACTTATTCTTAATCTTAATCTCTGTCTCTCTGACTGCAAACCCATTTTATATGTATATGACCTTTTGAAGATGTTATTTTTAGGTAAGTTGTGGTACTCTGAACCAGGATGGGCCTTTGTCTAGATTGCTGGAGGTGGTATAAAAAGAAAGTTATAGGGAGAAGCCAGAAGTAAGTAGAAACAGTAAGAGTAGAGAGAAAGGGGAAGACATTGCCATGTGACAGGAAAGCCAAGGAAACCCAAGGATTGCCTCCAGCCAGCACCAGAATCCTGGCTTTGGGAGAAAGCAAACCTTGCTGACATCTGAATTTTGGACTTTTCCTCACCTCAGAAGAATGAGTCCATAAATTCCCATTGTGTAAGTCAATCCATTGTATGGTATTTGGGATAGCAGATCAGGCAAACTAAGACAGATTGTCTCCATGAGAAATGAGTAAACTATCATGTTAAAGCAAGTGCTGGATAACACATTTATGGTGCTTTTGAGAGTGATGGGTGAACATTCACTCACTCAGTGTTTGCCAAAATCATCATCACAGGACCAAATGACCTGAGAGAACATTTGGGAAATGTCTGTATACTTAAAAAAGCAAATGACTTAAAAATAATAATGTATCCAATAAATCTGACTGCTTTTAGTTTCAATATGAATCCTAATTAAAGAAGTCTAGAAACTAGGAATACAAGAAATAATACACAGACAATTGGGCTCCTTTTAAATTAGTGTTTCCTTAAGCAAACTAAAACTCTTGTGTGATGAGTGTACGTCAATTACATAGATCTAAAGTCAAATAATTTAATGAACAAAAAACAGTCCCCCATAAGAATATTATCTTACAGGGTTTTCATATATAATTGGCTTGCTACTTTGTACTTGATTCATGGACTAGACAATGAAGAACATTTTCCAGGGTGAAATATAATCTCAATTTCAACAAACAATGTAAAAAGCATAAGTATTTGAAAAAATTAAATCAATTCAGTGTTTCCAAGAACTAAGAATTCAACCACTAAATCAATATATTTTCCTCTGGCAGGCAAATGGTAAAAAAAATTTTTTTAAACTTCTACTTTTTTCTGAAAAACATAGCCTTTTTCCTACATTGTAAGTTTCAAGTATTATCATTCTTAAGTGGGAGAGTTGCCAAATTGAAATGTGGGATTAAGCTCTAAATAGAATTGCTTCTCTCTACAATGCAGATTGTCTATTGCTCTTGTAAGTGGTTTAAATTTTATGCTCTTTATTCAGGCAAAGATCCTATGAAGCTGCTGTCATCTCCCTTATGGGAAGTCAGTAGCAGGCACTGCCAGAGTAATAGGGAAGGAAACTTTTACTTCCCTACTTGATACATCTCCTTCAATCAAGTCTATCCCAGGAGAAGAAGACAGGATGTTGTTTGTTGAGTCAAGGCTAAAAGAAATGTCACTTTTAAGTTAGAGATAGAAAAGGAGAAAAGAATAGGCCCAGAAATAGAAAAATACTAAGTTTACTATATATTCAAAATCAAACTGTGTAAATAATATCTTACCATATTCCCAGGTATGGAAATAGCATGTTATTTCTGGACAGTAATTGAATTTCTGGAAAGTAATTGAATTATTATAACATATCATTGTACATAGCCACTCATGTTCTTTCTACTTTCTTTGATAATTCAACGCCATTTAGAGAAATTCACTGTCATGAAAATCTTTAAAAATAATCCCTTTTAATTATCACACTATTGTAATCATTCATTCTTATATTTTTCCAAGAATACAGAGAAAATAAAAGTCATCTTTTAATAGGTAAGCTAAATGTAATTTTGAAAGCTATTTTCTTATGTTTACAGTTTACTAATTGCTTTCATTTGAAATATGTGAGAATACCAGGTATTTCATTATACAGACCATCTTTTAGCACAATCATTTGTTTTCGTACTTACAAATACATACATAATAAGATAGTAAAATCAGAGGCAACTGAATGAGTGTACAAGATCTCTCAAGTTGCCTAAAAACATCTGTTGTAAAACTATAAACATTTCAAAAAGTAATCAGAAACCTTTCTCTTTTTAACCTAGTAGAATGTTCTTTTTGTGTTTATAATAAGACGAACTGTGGCATATTGTTCAAATTTAAAATACATTAGATCTATTTTTTACAATTCTACTGATTATAATGAAATGCCATTTTTCAAGGATTTCTGAACTCTGACTTTAAGAGTTCCATTTTATTCTTCTTTT
Organism: Dasypus novemcinctus; assembly: GCF_030445035.2. Taxonomy (NCBI): domain Eukaryota; kingdom Metazoa; phylum Chordata; class Mammalia; order Cingulata; family Dasypodidae; genus Dasypus; species Dasypus novemcinctus. The sequence continues at coordinate 68,108,167 of NC_080683.1, read as the reverse complement.
TCATTCTCTGGGTACTTGATTGTTTCACTCCAATTTTGAAACAAAGAATTGCAAGATACTGGGGAAATACTCTTTATATTCAAAGAGCTCATTTAACCATTTGGAAGAGGCAATACCTTTGCACACAGAACTCTAGATAAAGGTGAATGTTTATAGAAAAAATCTAACTTCTAATAGTAGAAAAAGGGCCAGGTAGCAAAAGACAATTCCAGGGCACTTCTAATCAATGAAGTTTTAGTTTTTATGTAGCTAAAAGCAACAATGAAGTGGCATTGTTTATGCCTATAGCCATTTTCTTTTCAAATTGGCACAAATATCACACATATAAATCAAATGGGCTACTAGAGAGTACAAGAAAATGGTAAGTGTTCTAAAGTATCCTGTTCTCACTACACATTTCTAGCCTCAGTCACATGGCTAATTTATAATTAGAGTGCTAATTTATGCATTTACTCTATCTTTTTGAAAACTTGTGTCTTAATGTGACTGTTCTTGATTGCTACAAAGCATTATTCTGGAAAAATAAACTTTGAACAAAAATTGCAAAAGGAAACTCAAAAGTATTGCATCATTTAAAAATATTTCAGCATAACAGTGATAAAGATACAACAGTCTTCATCTGTTTGACCATATAACCAATGTGTTCATGGAGTAATGATTGTTTTTAAAAATGTAAAATATGTGTCACACTTTCAGTAGGAAAATAATTGTTTGACTCCCTTAAGAATTTGTCTGAGGTGAATAAAAAAGACTTTTAAAAATAATAATAGCTAACATTTATTGATAGCTTGCCATGTGCCAGGCATCATTATTACTGCTGTTTGTGGATTAACACTTAAACCTCATACTATCCATATAGCGATTATTATCCCCAAGTTTTAGAGAAAACTAGGACACAAAATGTTGAAATAGTTTGCTCTAGATCACAAAGTTTGTAAATGGAATTTCTGGGAATCCATCCAAGATAGTCTGGTTTTAGTACCTTTGCTTTTTACCAGTATACTCTTATATTTTTTTTCAATAGAATGAGAAGCTTGGTGTTGACCAATAGCAATATTTTAGGGAAGTATATTTCCATGTATATGTGAAAGCTGATCACTAAGGTTCAAAAGCAGTTTTGAATGAAACTTTAAAAATAACTTAATAAACTATCATAGGTGTCTTATGGAAGTCACATTTTTGGAAGATATTTAGGAGAGCTTTCATGGGTTGTAAAAGAACTCTTTTTAAATATATTTTTTATTTTTTTTCAAAGATACTTAGATTACATAAAATGTTACATAAAAAATACAAGGATTTCCCATAGACCCCACTCCTTATACCTCCCACTTTTCCCCACATTAAAACTTCCTTCATTAGTGTGGTACATTCATCACAATTGATGAACATATCTTGTAGCACTGCCACCAAGCATGGTGTAACACAATTTGAAGTGAAAACCAAATCAAGTTAGGTTACCCATTAGGGAAAGTCAGTATTCTTGAAATCTATTCCTTAAATTATACTCCACATTACACTTCAGACTGAAATAAAAATACAAAATAACATTTTATAATCATTTCAAATTGGCTTAATTTATAGGGAAAAATCAAACTTGAAACAAATAGCAACAGGCATATTGTTTAATTTCACATACACCTAACTGTGGTATTGTTAAAATGTCTTCCATAATGGATGCATCTCTGTGTGCTTGACATACCAGAATTGCAGACAGAATATCTGAGACAGAAATAGTTAAGAAGGTCCCATTCATGTTCTGTAAATGCCTTTGACACCAAATATCCCATTTTTTCTAAGATCTATTATGCTTCTAATTAAAGTTATTAGATGTAGTTGGAACTTTGTGAAGCAAAACAGAGGCTATCCTTCAACTCTGTTCCCCTTGAGTTCGTAATGAAGATACTGTTGATTAAGTGAAGCACCTTCTTTAAAGTTCGGCCAGTTAAAATATATTATTCAGCACAGAACAGAAGCAGCTAAAATAGTTTATATCAAGAAAAAATATTTTTAAGCAAGCATCAGTTTGAATTGTTATACTATTGGAAAACTAAGTCACTATTCCACCTAGAAGCACTATATTCATAAGTTAAAGGGTTGAAACTTTCTTACTCTGAAGGTGATTTTTAGTTAACCACAAAGACTTAGACATTCTTTTTATTTTTATTTTTTGAGTTTTATCTTGATACTTACATATTTCTGTCCCTTAAATTTTATCAAAGCAAAGATTTCATGAGCGGGTATAATGATGGGGTTGGGTAGAGACATATGACTAACCTGTTATTGAGATAGAATATAGTCTTAATCAATGCAACTTGGGAATGATCCAGATTCAGGCTCTTTCCTTAAGTGAGGGTCGTGAGCACAGAGACCAAAGCTATGATTCAAGCAAGCACTTTAAGATACCAAACTGAAAAATAGTTCCTTAATTGTTTGTATCAAAAGCAATAGTTACTAACATGTAGAAAAGTTAAAAATGTTAGCACTCCAAAAGCATGCATTTTATATACATGATCACTGCCTTCTAAACCTTCCAAATTTCTGTTACCCAATCACTCTTGCTAAATTTGAAGTTATTCCGTAGAAGCAAGCATCACGTAAAAGAATGCTGATTTTATTTTATGTGCCCTATTAATTGGTCAAGAGATAATTTGCAGATATTTACCAGAAATTTACTGTAAAATGTGGTCATTTGCAGCCTTTACTCTCCTGAACATATTGAAACATACCCAAAATGTTTGGTACAAAATGGTAAACATCTAGGAACACAAGTTGGTAAGGGATAAGTAAATTAAAGTGCCATCTACTTGCTATAATATTTATTTGTTAAACTGCAACAAGGAGAATTCTCAGTCAGTTATTCTTATAATGAGGTTTTTTTTTTTTTTTCCCCTAGGAACATTTTATTTTTCATCTATGATTGGAGTCAGAGTGATTCTTTTCTTGCAAATACAAATATCAACTCTGGCAATGCAAACCTTACTTCGTTCAATTCTGAACCTAATGATCAGCATTATAGTTCTTTGCCTTTCTCTTGAGAGCAAGCACAATGGAAATATCTCACACAATGAAAACAGATTAGATTGATATCCATCTTTCCATTGCATAATAGATATTTTTTAAATGGCAAACATTTTGTTCACATATATGAAATCTTTGGTTTAACTCTGACTTGTAAAATTTAAGTCCCTTTTGACTTATTGATAATTCATACCAAGTCTTCAACAAAAGTGGTTTTTTGTTTGTTTGTTTGTTTTTGTTTCTTGTTTTGCATTTGCATGAAAACCCACCTCCATCACTCCCACATTTTCCTTGTCTGGTATACTATGTCTGCATAGTATAATGTGTTTGAACTTCGGATCTTTGATATTGACAACTTCCTCTTGTTTTAATATCTAAAGCTGACGATGGATGTATTATTGATAAGTGCACTGGAACTTCTGCTGAAGTTTGTGAAATAGTTATTTGATGTCTGAGTCATGAAAAAAGATTTTTATGGAAGCTTCATTATGCTTTTTCTTACACATGGCATGTGTTTGATTACTTCTGCCACCTTCTTAATGTTGATTGTCACTTTATTTTCTTTCTCCTTGAAATTGCTAGGTATCATTTAAGACAGAGAATATACCCATCTGTAGTGTAAATTATGCATGTTTTTATTTTAGCTCACTTGCTTTCAAATCCAAATTCTTTTTCAGAACAGCAAAAAGTTAATTTTACATTTATGTATCTTTCCATGTGCTTTGTGCTTAGTTAGATAAAGTTTGAAAATCAGCATTCACTTTTTTACTTTTCCTTTTTAATTTAAAAAGGAGAATTATTTTTTCCAAAATATTTCTAAGTTGCTGTTTCTTGTTTCTTGACCTCTCAGCGGTCAGCTCGTTGCTTTTCTGAAGGGACTGATTCTTTCTAGAGATAATTTTTCAAAAGCAGACACTAGGAGATATTGCAACTAAATGAGTTCATAGAGCATCTAAAATTCAAACCAATAATGATTTCCCATAACTTTAAAAATCCTCTTAAAGAAGAAAAAGGCTGACACATTTTCTGCACTATTGAATATACCATATTACTATATGATTATTGTTATAAGTGAATAACCTTGAGATAAACTTGTATATTTTAGTATACTTGGCATTTAAAGTTATCTTATTGTCCAGTATACAGTAATTTTCATATTTATTTAAAATGTACTCTTATGATATCACACTGAAATTAGCATTTGTGGTACACTGAATTATGCACCTCAGGAAAAAACATATTCTTAATCATAAACCCATTCCTGTGGCTACAAATAAGACCTTTGAAGATGTTATTTTAAATTATGGTTTAGACAAAAAACAGAGTGGACCTTAATCCTATTACTGAAGGCCCTTTCAGAATAAAGCCATGGTAGCAGTCAGAAGCTGGAGGTCAGCAGGAGGCCAGAAGAGAAGAGAGCACACCTCCTTGTGATGGGAAAACCAAGGAACCCATTGATGGCTGGCCAGCTATAATGCTACTGAACTTGGGAAGAAGCAAGCATTCCAGCCTCTGAAACTGTGAGTCAATAATTCCCTATTGTTTAAGCCAAAATCAGTTTTTCATAGCAACCAGGAAATGAAGATAGCATTTAAGAAAATAGTTGTTTATTTTTTTCCCTACTTAATTGATTCACTTATTAAGGTGAGCCATTCCTCTATTTGTATGAAAACTGCTTGATAGCTCACAGCATAATCTGACTACAAAAGGAACATAACAGTTAAATCATATAGAAGAAAGAAGCTTTTTGATAACTACCTGTATTGTCTTTCAGTGTGCAGATTAATTATTTATACTCACTGACCAATTGCCATTCTAAGCTTAAATGCTGGCTTTTTCTTGATATATTTAGAGATTATTACTTCCTATCTTCAACCTGTAGTAAAGTCTTCATTAATTTATTCAACAAATATTTGTTGAGCACCTTCTATATGTCCCACTTTTCTAGGTTTTGGTCTTCATCAGTGATCAAAACAAGAAAAACATTGTTTTATCAGGGTGAAAAAACAAACATAATAAATACATAAATTATAAATAAATTAAAATTGAGAAGTACCATATAGTAAAGAAAAGCAAACAAGGTAAAGTGGATAAGTAGTGGGTGGAAAGTGTTATTTTAAGTAGGGTTGTCAGAATACACTCAAAAGGTAATTTGAAGGACATAAGGAAGTTAAATATGTGGATATATGGAGATATATGTCTTATCTACATTTGTAAGATGTGTTATTAATGACTCTGTCCAGAAAGCAGAGGGAAGCTCTAGTGTGAAATATGCTGATATGGAAGCATGTCCACCAGGTGGTGAAAAATAAGACCAGTATAGCTGGAGAGATTGAATGCGGGAAGAGAGTAGTGTCATGGATTGAGTAATTTTCCCTACAAAGATATAAAGCCCTAACTCCCAGTCCTGTGGATGTTAACTCATTTGCAGTTAGGATCATAATGCAATTCAACTGGAGTCCTTAAAAGCAGAGGAAATTAAGACATGGTAGGAGAAAACAGATGAGAAGAAAGATAGCCATACAATGGTCTCAGAGATTTAAATCTGGATTGCCAACAAGCCACCAAAGAAATGGTACAGATTTCAAAGAAACTGTGACCTTTCTGACACCTTGATTTTGGACTCCAAAACTCCAAATCTGTGAGATAATAATTTCATTTTCCAATCAATCTGTTTTATTTGTTACAGTAGCCCTGGCAAAAAAGACAAGTAGCAAAATAGCAAAAATTTAGGTTGGAGATGTAAGAATGAGGTGGAGGGCTCATATCATGAAGGAATTTAAGGCTATTGCAAGTAATTTTTTAAAAATCAATTTTATTGGTACACATTAATAAAATATATAATTCATCCAAAGTGTACAATCAATGGTGTATGGTATAATCACATAGTTGTACATTCATCACTTCAATCATTATTAGGATATTTTCATTATTTCAATAATAATAAACAAAAAACAGACACACAAACAAAAAAATTCCTCAAGGCTCAATCTCCCTATGTTTCCCCTTATTGAAAGTAATTTTGATTTTACTCTGGGTGAAATAGAGAACCATTTCAGAGTTTTGAATATAGGAGTCCCCTGATCTTTTTTGAAAGGATTACTCTAAATGCTGTGTTGAGAATACTTTTTAAGGATGAATGATAGCGGTAGGAAGACCAACTGGGAAGTCATTGCAATAGCTCAGCAAACTATACACATGGTTTTGAGCCAGAAAGGTAACAAAAGATTTTCAGATTCTTAATCTATTTTGTTATCATTGAAAGGTAAAAAAGGCAGACTTTAGGATATATTTAATGAGTCAGAGTTACTGATTATTCTAAGAATTATGTTTTTGCTCTAGCATTTGGTTTCCCTTGAATCATTAGTTTTGCTTATTTAATTGCCATACTATCTTAAAATTTGAAGAAGAATCTGTAACCTTACTACTTTAAAATTTGTGTAAGAATCTGTAGTTTTTCTAGGCTGAGTGTATTTTCAAATACACTCAGCTGTCCTCCTAGGCACAATGGGCATTCTGTGATCCTGTTGTAAGATATATTATCAATGACTCCTTCCACTTACCAAAAACGGATTTGTTTCTGATGGGAGAACTAGATTTTACTAACTTCTAAATGTTCATTCAATGATGTGTATGTTATCAATCAGCTCATATCTGAAGAACGCCATCTGTCACACAGGGAAAAGTGAGTGTGTTGACAATGTGGTCAACTTTTTTCTCAGAAGGAAAAAAAAAAGAAAGGAAAATGTGGGTAACGTGATTTATATGTTCACTTTGAATCGAACCTAGTTATTATTCAATGAGTAATAAAAATGCACAGAAATAAATACATACCCTGTTCAATTCCACTCAAATGGTTTTTTACTCCCTAACTGATCCTATGCTGTTTATCCATACTCAGATTACTTTTCTATGTGAATTCTAAGTTTCCTTAACTGTATAATATTACTAAATCCACATGGCAGGAAAGAAACTGTCAAAATATTTTCCACATTACTTTGTTAGTTTCATTGTGGTTTAATCATAGCCCAATATTGTTTTGTGTCCCCTGAATATTTGTTTTTTACCTTGTTGATATTTGCTGCTGTCAGAGCAAGCTTGTCTGCAGATTCATAATTCATCAACTCATGTATTTTAACAATAATTATAGCTGACAATCATGTGCACATATAAACACATACATATCCTAGTGCTACCTTTCTGAAACAGTTTGCCATTCCAAAATAGACAGGAAACTGAAGAAAATTAGGCACAATATAATTTTCTTTCACAATAAACCCCAAAATGGTAAGTCTGCATCTATATTAAACACAATCTAGTTTCCTAACCAAATAGTAGTAATTAAAGAATTAGGTTGGTGCAAAAGTAATTGTGGTTTTGCATTGTTGAAATTTGCTGCTTGGTATTGGCATACATTCTTGAATAAATGTGTTCATGTTATACATCATTTTAACGTGCATTTCTCACTTTATGATTTTGCTAATGACTTATTACTTGATGTTTATTTTATATTTATTTTAGACAATGGAAATGATGTTAGACAAAAAACAAATTGAAGCGATTTTCTTATTTGAGTTCAAACTGTGCCGTAAAGCAGCAAAGACAACTAGCAACATCAACAATGCATTTGGCCAGGAACTGCTAATGAACATACAGTGCAGTGGTGTTTCGAGAAGTTTTGCGAAGGAGACAAGAGCCTTGATGATGAGGCGTGTACTGTCAGCCACTGGAAGTTGACAACGACCAGTTGAGAGCAGTCATGGAAGCTGATCCTCTTAAACTACACGAGAAGTTGCCGAAGAACTCAACGTAGACTGTTCTATGGTCATTCGACATTTGCAGCAAATTGGAAGTTGAAAAACCTTCATAAGTGGGTGCCTCGTGAGCTAACCGAAGATCAAAAAAATCGTGTCAACTCTTATTCTATGCAACAACAACAGACCATTTCTCTATTGGATTGTGATGTGATGAAAAGTGGATTTTATATGACAATCAGTGATGAACAGCTCAGTGATTGGACTGAGAAGAAACTCCAAAGCACTTCCCAAAGTGAAACTTGCACCAAAAAAAAAAGGTCATGGTCACTGTTTGGTGGTCTGCTGCCATTCTGATCCACTACAGCTTTCTGAATCCTGGCAAAACCATTACATCTGAGAAGTATGCTCAGCAAATTGATGTGATGCACCAAAAACTGCAATGCCTGCAGGCAGCAAAGGTCAACAGAAAGGGCCCAGTTCTTCTCCATGATAACATCTGACTGCACATCTTACAACCAACACTTCAAAAGTTGAACGAATTGAGCTAGGAAGTTTTCTCTCAGCCACCATATTCACCTGATCTCTTGCCAACTGACTACCACTTGTTCAAGCATCTAGACAACTTTTTGCAGGGAAAACATTTCCTCAACCAACAGAATGCAGAAAATGCTTTCCAAGAGTTTGTCGAATCCTAAAGCATGGATTTTTATGACACAGGAATAAACAAACTTACTTCTCATTGTCAAACAATGTGTTGATTATAATGGTTCCTATTTTGATTAATAAAAATGTGTTTGAGCCTAGTTATAACAATTTAAAATTCATGGTCCAAAACTGCAGTTCCTTTTGCACCAACCCAAATTATAAACTCCGATCATGCTGCTTACCTGTTTTAACCACTTACGTCTCACAGTCTTTTCTAGTATCTCCTGCATTATAAAACTATTTTTCATATTATGGTATTCACATATTCATTGTAAAAACAGTAACTTAGAACTATTAAGCAGAAATTTTTCTTCCTAAAAACTCAAAAGCACTTAAAATATTATTCTTTCTCAAAATATTCCTTTGAGGTATACAATGTCAAATATTATTCTGCTTCATTTACTCATGGAAAAGTGATTCTATAGGTTTTATAAGACATAGTAGCAGTATTTATTTTAACTTAGAAAGTGAAAAATGGCCTACATTTAATGAATTAATTCTTGCAGTAGATCAGTACAGAAAAGAGTTAACATGCTAACCACTAAGAAACAATAAAAGCATTTCAAGCCAAAGTCCAGAACGTAAAGTAGTTATAAAGAAAACCTGAATTTATGGCCTATTGTCATTTAAATGAGAAGCATTAATCTCATTAAATATGTTCTTATAGCATAAGGTGCATTTCTAGGTTACACATCCAAAGTCACTAGGCTATATGTGAAACTCATATTAGTTCAATGGGCCTTCTGGGAATAAATCAATTGCCTTCTAGCCCCTTAGTGAATAACATATCAAGTTGATTAGCCATGTGATTTTTTTCATATTAATAGAATGCTACTGCTAAGCAATACCAAAGTATACTTAGAAAAGTTTCCCAATAGTTCATGAGATAATGGAATACAGAGAATTTTTTTTTTCTGTAATGCTACTGTTTCAGTGAACAAATAAATTTTGATTTAGGATAAAAATAAATTGAGCACTAAGTCTGGTATATGCAATATATTTCCTTGACAGATTCAATGCTATGAAGAAGATTTCTTCTTTAAAAATGTATCCCTTTCAATCCCAAAACACAAGCAGTGAAAGATAAAACAGATAAATGGGACCTCCTCAAAATTAAAGCCTTTGCACTTCAAAGGAGTTTATCAAGAAAGTGAAAAGACAGCCTACCCAATGGGAGAAAATATTTGTTAATGATATATCTGATAGAGCTTAATATCCAACATATATAAAGAAAACCTATATCTTGAAAAGAAAAAGACAAACAGTCCATTCAAAAAATGGGCAAGAGATTTTGACACTTCTCCAAAGAAGAAATACAAATGGCTAAAATGCATATAAAAAGATGCTCAACATCATTAGCTATTAGGGAAATGCAAATCAAGACACCATCTTATGCCCATTAGACTGGCAGCTATTAAAAAAATAGAGAACTACAAGTGCTGGACAGGATGTGGAGGAATGTGCACCCACATCCACTGCTGGTAAGAATGTAAAAGGATTCGGCCAATCTGGAAGATATTTTGGTGGTTCCTCAAAAAATAACTATAGATATGCAATATGACCCAGCAATTCCACTACTGGGTATACACCAAAAAGAACTGAAAAGAAGAACATGAACTGATACATGCACTCCATTGTTCATAGCTGCATTATTCACTAATGCCAAAAGTTGGAATCAACCCAAATGCCCATCAGCAGATGAATGGATAAACAAAATGTGGTATAAACATACAATGGAATACTACTCAGCTATAAGAAGGAATACAGTATTAACACATGGGATAACATGGAATCTTGAGGACCTTATGTTGAGTCAAGCAAGCCAGGTATTGAAGGACAAATACTACATGAACTCTCTCATATGAATTAAGCAAATCAAGTTGTCTCAGAGAGCTAGAGACTGGACGATAGGCTTACAGGAAATGGGGGAGAGAGGAAGCTTGTGAGCTGATGCTTACATGGCAAAATCTAGGATGAAGTGGAGATAAGTAGTTGTGCAGTGAAGAGATAAGATGGGAGCATAGGGTTGGGAGGATGGGTCAGATGGTCCATAGAATTGGGGGGAGTGTTTGGGGGGAGCAGGTGAACACAGGAGATTGTCAGGTACATGGCTGAAACTATAATGTTAGAAAAGTCTTTAGAAAATATAAGGGAAGGTTACTTATTTAAGGGGACTGATGGGGGGCATCTGGCACAGGGTGCACCTGGAGCAGGCTTCTAGGTATTGTGTGAATGCTCGTCTTGTCATAATGTTATATCAGTGGGTGGAGACTCAGATGATGAGTGGGAAGGTGTTGTACACCAATCCTGGGGAGGCCTGATGTTCTCAAACAGAGGGGGTGTCTCTCAAGAGTGTAGGTGGTTCCCAATTGGAAAGGACAGAGTAGTGTGTCAAGCTCTCAGCATTTTTGCAAGTATCTATGAATCTTGTCCTTCAAGCAGTGAAGCTGGTTGTCACTGTGGACCACGAGGGGAGAGGGAGAGAGGAATAGAATAGATGGAAGAGGGGGTAACTGGGAGGCAATGGAAATGTTCCACAAAATCTTGCAAAGATGGATATAGACCATATTAGATGTCACCAAAAATTTATAAAATTGTGTAGTCTAAAATGTAAACCATAATGTAAACCATAAATGTAACCAAAATTTAGAAAAGTGTACAGTCTAAAATATAAACCATAATGTAAACCATAATGTAGCCATGGTTGATAGCTATGTTTCAATATTTGTACATCAGCTATAGCAAATATAACATCCACATGTAAAAAGATTATTGCTGGGGAAGGGGGAAAAGCATGTGATGTTGGGTATATGGTAATCCCTTATATTGTATATGTGACTTTACTGTAATCTAAAACTTTTTAGAAGACAAAATTAAAAATTTATAAAAACGGATGTAGACACTGAAGTAGGAATGAAAGAGATTGACTTGCCACTTTACATAGAGGGCTATACCTAGTAAAGCGATGAAGGCAAAATGCCAAAAATAAAGTTTTATGGTATTTTTCATTTTTAATATACCAATTTATTTTTTACCATATTTTAAGTTTTCTAAATTTTTATGTATTCTATTTCTAATCTTCAAGCCTGTCATTACTATTTCATTTTCCTACTAATTGAATTTGGCAATACATTAGGTTTCATTTTTGAAGAAGTTTTGAATCATGGAGTGGTTCAGCTATGGCAGGGAAGGTGTGGGGTATAATTGATGAGTGATTCATGGATAGAAGGGAGTTCTCCAGGGCACATATATAGGGTATATAGATATGTTAGGATATTTGTTGGGTGTTGTCATAGTGGGTCAAGTTATACATGACAATTGAGGGAGTGCTGAGTTCCTAGTCAGAGGAGATCTGTCACATTCCCCAATGGAATAGCAACAATCCCCCAAGTACAAGGGCAAAGACCAGTGAAGGAGGATGGTCCAATGATGGGCCCTTGAGACTGATGACTATGCTTATGAACCTGTGTGCTTGAAATTTCAACTAGGCCTACCGCTACAGAGTGCCTAAGAGTTATCCCCTGAGAGCCTCCGTGTTGCTCAAATGTGGTCAGTCTTTAAGTCAAACTCAGCATGAAAATGCATTACCTTCCCCCCAGCGTGTGGCACGACTCCCAGGGATGAGCCTCCCTGGCACTGAGGGATTTCTTCCAATCACCAGGTGGTGATGCAACTAGAAAAAGACCTTGAATAAAAAAGGGAAATGGTAAAGACAAATGACTTTATATGGCTAGGGACTTCAAAATGAGTTGGGTGGTCATCAGAAGGGTCACAATTTTGCACGTCTCAGCAGGATCCCAGTGACAGCCAAAGTAGATACAACCCTAGGTACTGGTGCTCCTGAGGGCTATGGAAACACACAGGTTCTATGGTCATGGCAGATGGCTCTGGAGTTTGGTGCCTTGCCAGTGGGCCCTACTTTGGAATTTGTGCTCCTGAGTGTGATGGAGTTGGACTCAGATGTGACCTGTCTACACATGCTTCTTCTGTCACTTTTACTGAATCCATGGTTGGCACTGAGGTTGATATATGCTCAGGAGACTTGAATCTCTGGACTGTCTATGTGCCAGCTGGACTCTGAGCCTCAGCAGAGTTGCAATACCTACACTCTAATTAATTGGACTTAACCCAGGTCAGCTAACAGGGACATGAGCATGGTCAACCACCACACCTGACAACTGAGAGAGTCTACAACTGCAAGCAGGAGAATCCCATCCATCAGCCATGTGGGATCTAAGCCCCCTCTCAATTTAGAGGTGGAGTGGACCTTACCATCCCAGGGTCCACTTGATGGAGGAATAAAATATGGATTAGAGTAGGCTTACTGGTATTCTACTATAGAACAATTGTGATCCCAGCAATGGAAAAAAATTGTATCATTGAGTTCAGATAGTGGCCATGGGAGTGGCTGAGGGCAGAGATAGGGAAGAAAAGGTGTGATATGGGGACTTTTTAAGGACTTGGAGTTGTTCTGAATGATATTGCAGGTTCAGATGCAGAGCATTATATATCCTGCCATTACCCACTGAATACACTGGGGGAGTATAAACTACAATGTGAACTATAATCCATGTGATGTAACAGTGCTCCAAAATGTATTCACCAAATGCAGTGAATGTGCCACACTGATGAAAGAGATTGTTGATGTGGGTGAAGTGGAGAGGTGGGGAGTGGGGTACATGGGAACCTCATATTTTTCAATGTAACATTTTGTGTGATCTATGTATTTTTAAAAAAAGAAGACAATAAAAATTTTGCTAAAAAATTACATCCCATACTAGTTTGCAAATACTATAACTTCATATATGTATATATGTATGTATATTTTACTAAATTAAAATTTTTCTTAATGAATATATCCCACATATAAAAAACTTCAACATGTACCAAAACTTACATTTGAGGGGAAGAAAGAAAACGCCTTAGTTCTTAAAAATCGGTTCCTCTCATTCCCAGTTATTTTGACTTATAAATTCTACAATCATCTGCATTTTTTTTTCTGTCTCATCCACCTTATACATCATGATACAAAATTCTCCTGTTTATCTACCTTGAAGTTTACTGTATCTCATCATTTTCATTCTTTTTTGCCCCTTTTCCAGGCCATTTTGATTTGTTATCTATATCATTTCATTATCTTCAAGTGTTCATTACTGCCTCCGTGTTATAACTCACCTTAAAAACAGCTGCTGTTAGATTACTCTTCTAAGGCATGTGAGGATTACTCTCCCTTAAACACTTTAAATGCCCTTGATAAATAGAGGTCAGATTCTGTCTATGTTAACAAGCTTTCATAATCTGCCTTTACTTAACTTTCTTCTCTCTTTTAATATACTTCCCACAATCTATGATTCAGTCCAATGATTGTGCTTACTATTTCCTAAAGACAGCTTGCATTTTCCTTTTATTTCTCCCACCTGAATTCAATCCAAAAGGCACTTATTGAGGACTTGGAATATGACAGTTTCTGTGCCAGGAAACAAAATGGATTAAGAGAGTTCTCAAAGTTCAATGTGGGGAAAGACACATAAAAATTATTTCAATAAAATGTGAAATAATAAATAACATAATGTAACAACAACAAGACACAATTATAGGAGGACAGCAGGGATGGGTACCTGTGCGAAGGGATGGTTACCCCTGGAAACTAGATTAGACCTTTGTACATTATAGACACTGGCAGGGCAGATAATTTTCAACTGGATATTACTGCAGGGAGTAGGGCTCTAGCAACATCATCAAATCCAGGATGAAGAGGAGGGTTAAAAAATTCTTAACAGAATTAAACATGAAATGACTTGCATTTCTCAGAATTGACTATGCTTGAGTTTTTACAATCACCTAGAACAGATACTTGAAAGACAGCCATTTTTTTAAACATGTGCATTTATGGCCCACAAAATTTGCTCCAAATTTTAGGAAAAAAGAGACTCTTTGTGAGAATGCATACAGTGGTGGCATGATGGATTACAGTAGTGCTTGTCCAAATGTATTCTTTAGAGCTCCAGAAATTCCTCAGAGGTGTTGTAGCAAAGATCTTTCCAGTTATCTGACCAACCTGTCTTCACAAATAGCATCCCATTTTTCTGCTATTATGAAGCCACTGACATTTAAGCCAAGAGGGTCTAAAGAAGAAGAAAGGCAATAATTATTTGGAATACTTGACAATTAGCATTTCTGCTTTCCTCAAACATCGTCCACTTTAAAACATCCATAACATAAACCATGTTGGAGACAGAAAACACATTGGCCAAACAAGGGACTTGCCGATCCTGGCATCATAAGATTCAATTATTAATGTTTCTTTGTATCTGTTTTACCCTTGAGAGATAGTTTATGATGTATTTTGTAAATAAACTTTCATTTTGAATTGTTCCTGACTTATAAAAAAGTTGCAAAGATAGTATAGAGAGCTCCTGTTTGCCCTGCATCCAGGTTCACTTATTGTTAACATCTTGTATTGCTATTTTTGTTACAACTCAGAATAAGTATAGATACATTACTGTTAATGGAATTCCACACTTCATTCGGGTATCAAATGTTTTTCTACATTTTTCTTTTTCTGTTCCAGGATCTCATCCAGGATACCACTATACATTTAGTGACTCCTTGACTTCCTCTGGACTGTGACAGTTTTTCATAGTTTCCTTTTTTTTAATGAGCTCAGTCGTTTTGAACACTAGTGGCCAAGTATTTTGTCAA
Source organism: Dasypus novemcinctus (assembly GCF_030445035.2). Taxonomy (NCBI): domain Eukaryota; kingdom Metazoa; phylum Chordata; class Mammalia; order Cingulata; family Dasypodidae; genus Dasypus; species Dasypus novemcinctus. Next base: position 68,092,985 of record NC_080683.1, on the reverse strand, counting down.
ATGTCCCTTGGTTTGTCTTTAATATTTTCCTCATGATTAGACTGGGGTTACGAGTGTAGGGAATGGTGTATAATGTGGATTCATGACCAACATTAACAATTTTGGATGAAATACATTTTTTCTATTAATTAAGTAATTTTCTTTTGAGTTCTTATTGCTGGGTACATAGAAGAAGACTATGCCATTCCACATACTATATCTTTTACCTAACCTGTTTTTTGGATTAATAATTATTGGATCAGTGGTTCATTTTAATATATCCATCAGTTTCTCCAAATCTAATTTAATGATCACAGCATTCATTCTCTGTGATTTGATTTAACCTCTTTCTGATGGATAAATATCTGAATTCTGCTATTCAGCTGCTGGCTCCTCTCACAGCACATCAACTGACAGGAGGGGAAAGTGATAATCTGGGATTACAATTGTCACAATAAACCAAATGAGAACAAGTGAAAGTTGTATTTCATTTCTGAACTACTCTTTTCCTTCTATTACACAAAATTTGGGCAAAGAGCAACATCTTCTAAAAAGGGAGTCCCTTTCACTGATAACTATCTTTAAAAATAGATATATATTCCTTTTCCTGGAAACTAAATTAAACAGGATGTTATTATCAATTAATATTTATTGAGTTTATGGTCAACCCAATTGCCTTCCATTTTAGATCCTGACCTTCTTGTGTGGGCACAGGAACACAGGACTGAAAAGTGTGTATGTACAGTAAACTTTGTTCCCTTCCTTTTAATTTTTATCACTGAAATTTCACTTAGCCTTCAGGCAAATATCTTCTCTTCTATGAACCAATTTTATTTCTATAGATTTCATGGCCTACCTGACCCATAACAAACAGACATTCAGTTTTATGAGGCAAAAGGAATAATTAAGAGCTCAAGTGCTTTCAATAAATTAGGATCAAATTGAATTTTTATAATCTATTCTATATTATAGTTTTTTTAATCATAGCTCCCATGTAATGACTGCAACACCTGTTCTACATTCAATACTATTTTATAATTATAGTACAATTTAAAAACCTTGTAATTAAAATATATTTGAAAATAAGCTTAACTTTTAAAAAGATGGTTAATTATGTTATAGTTAACTACATAGAAATGATCTCTTACATTTTGAAACACAACTTTAAAACCCCAGAAAAAATGCCCTAAAATCTACAAATCAGATAATTAAATAGGATTTATCGTGTAAAGTCAGTCATTTAGCTAATAAATATTGTACCTGTTTTTTAAAAAATGATTAGTCACAGAAGAGCAATTGAAAGCAACATTTTTATAGTAAATATTTTTTTCTTCCTTAGTCTATCAATAAAATCTGATTAGATTCAAGTTATTCATATCTTTCTATCAGTTTTTCAAATATAACTAACTCCCTGCTTTTAGTGATTGCATGTTCACCAAGCCATCTCCTGACTAATCTGTGTTTTCCCATATGAAGCACCTATAGAACAGAGTACCCCAGGCAAAAGATTTATGTACTTTGTATACATTATTATATTTCTAACATTAAGTGAAAAACCATCTGGTTGTAATTGACAAGACAATAATTTATCCAAAGGGGAAACTACTGGTCAAACAACTCAAATATATAATATTCCAACAATTAAAGTTTGTTCCACAAAATACCATGCATTGACTGCTTTAGCATCAGAATTGTAGACTTGATTAGTATGATTTGACCCTGATATGCTGACTAAGCAGGGTTTGGAAATGGCAGAACAGAAGGGCAAACTCTGGATCTCCTCATAAATTCATCATCTAAGAAATGTGAAAGGAAACTGAGGTAGCTATAGTCCATACAACTCCCCAGTATTGCCATATTAATTGAAGGAAATGTCTGTACCACCCGGAATATCTGTAATTTATTTTAATTCAAATTATTTGATAATGAAGTTATTATGATTCCCATTTTAAATGAGAAAACTGAGAACCAGTGAAGTTAAATAACTTTTTAAAATGCTAACTCATTTAATAATTAGAGATGGAATTTGAACTGGATCTATATAAAGTGGGGACTTTAAACTCTAATAACTGCAAGGAGTGAGGCAGGTAAAAAGTGGATAAAGACAAATTGATGGATGCTAAAGCAGCCAATCCCTATTAATCTTAAACTTGTTACAGGAATATAGGCTTCCAGTTTCCCAAGAAAAGCAAAATATCCTGATTTTATATGAAATTCCTTTATTGTTGAGATGTTCTCTAATTCAAAAGAAGATTTGGACACTATGGGCCAAATAAAACACATATGTGAGCCAGTTTGGCCTATGTTTGCAACACCAGTTGGTAGCCTCTGGGCCAAAGTAAATGTTTCTGCCATATATAATCAAATAAGTTTAAACTAAATTCTGAGAGAAAAAAAGTTGATAGTCTGAATTTTCTGGTGAAGATCTGGAGTACTAATATTCTATGCTACTCAATGCTGTTCTATGCATAGGATTTAGAAGCCAGAAGAATAAGCACGATTGACTTATGTACATGATGTACAAAATTTATGAGAGGGTATCTGAAACTCTTTATAACAAGGAATTTCAGTTGTATCTGAACATGAATGGAACATTTTTCTAAAGAAATAGTTATTTGTTACTTCTCCTCAAGAACAAATGGTTAAAATTTTCTCTAAAATTGTATGAAATAAAACAGTAATGAGATGATTTGGACTTGAGTAACTTTTAGTTCAGGAATTACTAATCTGGCAGAATCATATACTTAAGCAGGTTTAAAATATGAGATAGTTGATTATATGTAGTAGATTGCTTTGAAAAGTATAACTTAAATCTTTGGTTTACCTTTCCTAACTACAAAGTTAAAGAACCTCTCGTCTTGGAGAATCCATCTAAAAACTGCAATTATACCAGATAAACAGCACCCCACGGACAATGTTGTCTTAGCAAGACATGGTCCTACTAGGTGTGCTATACTTTACTCATGCATATGCTTGCAGGAAGGAAAGTTATTTGTTTCTTGTCATAAGGTTGCACACTGCTCCACAATATATTAAGGGGAGATATCTCTTTACAATAAAAAAAAAAAGTGAGAAAGATTTGAGCCATTATATCATAGTTCCTATAGAAACCATAACTTTATTTCTTCTGTCATCTCTATAATAAAAGCTAAGCATTTAAAATGGTTGTTTAGGTTTTGTTTAAGGGGAAAACATTCCCCCAAATAACTACTTTGAAATAAAATGCTAATATTATGAGAAAAAATGTCAGTCAGTGAGCTTCCTATTCCTGAATATTCTAAATAAAAACTTCAAATTATATTTTCATGGTATTAAAGTTTAGACACACTGGGTATGGATCTGAATCTCTGGCTTTGAGTACTAACTTGTGCTCATGACGTGAAAATAATCATTTAATTTCAGTTAAAAAATAGACAAGCAACCATATCCTGTATCAGTCTTCCCTGCTGCATTTAGAGCTGCAGAGTGATGAGGAAACCCATAAGGTTAGTCAGTGTAAGTGAATAATTCTCAATTGAGACAACACTTACCTGTTGACTATAGACTGAGCAAATTTTCCTCAAGTTTTCCACCTCTTAAGGGATCTCACCTAAGGCAGAGTGAGCCCCGTTGTGAACAAATGAGATGCCTGTCTTTGGATCAACACCACTGAGGCTCCAAGTAATATCAGAAACTGACCCAATAGTGACCTGGATATTGCTTCAAAAAACAAGGCTTGAGATGCAGTACTTTTTATTTGATTGTTTTATAAACTGGGAATTTCTGTGACAAAACTAAAACCACAAAAGCACATTCTTTCAGAAATGGGTAAAATCCATCTCACAATACACAAATTAAGCAAATCTTGCAGATAGGAGGTCTTTCTATTAATAATTTTCCTAATTAGAACCCCAGTGGTGCAAGTATTTTCTGGTCCAAGGATAACAATTAATTAAACTATTGATATGTCTTTCTTTTTAAAATGTAGAGGAAGTTATATCATTAAGTTAATGGCTATTTATTAAGCACCTACTGTGTGCTATTTACCTACAACTGAGCAAAGAATTGCCATTTCCAAAATGAGCTTTATTCAGTATATTCTACTTACAGAATGATTGTCCTGGGAGGTAACAACAGGGGTTTAATCAGTAGGCTTCACCTAAATCACTCTTGATTGATGGCTATCTTTGCTGTCCTTAAAGATCTCCTAGGGAAGAAATGCTACAAACTCATTAACAGTTTCTAGCCACAGGAACTTCTCCCTAATAATCACTGCTAACATGGAGCTAAAATCTGTTTGGCCTAATTTTATCTTCATCCACATTTTAAATAAATAAACTATGAAATGTTTTTATATCTAAAACACCTAAACTTAAATATTTCTCCTAATTCTTTTTATTCTCTCCTTGTTTCAGGGAAAGATGTGTCCCTTTTCATATCTAACGCTGATCCTTTATGATTCAAGTACCATTCTTGTCTTATGAATCTTGCTCTACTGTGCTTGCTTTCTCTTTTCCCTATATTATCAGTTTCTTTTTATTTTAGTGTATAAACATGGAAGATTCTCTACCATATTAAAAAGTCCAATAACCCTACATCAACCATCTGTTATTTCCATACGAGCACATTCTATGCCTCACCAATGTACTTTAAAGTCCCCTGTAGAAAATGCCTTTAGTGACTCAGTCACCTCCTGACTCAGCTGTTGCTGTAGTGGATAGTTCTGTGCAAGCCAGGCCTCATTTCCTTCTCAAGTACATCGTAAGTCAGTCATCATTCTGTTACAGGGTATTCTCCCAATACATGGGGAGCTCCCTTGCCCCTAACACCCTCAAAGTCCAGAAAAGCAGAGGATGTTATCCCCTTATGGACAATCCTTAGCTAACAGTAGGCAGAAGCCGGTGGGTTACTGCTCCACTATCCTGAATATCAGGTGGACAATTCCTGGAGGTTTTCACTTTTGTTTCCCACAGAATTGAAGCCTCTGTTGTCTACAGTAGCAAACTCAGAACGAAGCCTTATATTGGTTTTTCATTCCTTTTCCTTTTTCACTTTCCCTACTCCCTCAGCCCTATTTTCCTGGGTATACCTCCATCTTCCAAGTAAACTACATGCCTTCAAGACATAATCTCAGGCTTTACTTTCCAGGAATCAAGCTAAGACTCTCCAAAATATATCAGGCTTTGTACAAGTCATTACATGAATCACATGAAAATGACCCATGCCCACCCACAGCAAAATTTGTGAAACTTTGTTGGCCCATTTGACAAATGCTGTTGCCAAATTATTATTTTTTAATATCATCAATTTTCTTTGTCATCACTAGTAACTGTTAGTTTATCATTGTCTCTTCTCTAATAGATCATGAACTTCTGGAAAGCTCAGATCACATCTTATATCTTTGTGGCCTGGCGCCTAGCATAGTGTCTTAGTTTGTTATTTGAAATATCACTGGTGGACTGGCTTAAACAACAGGACTTTATTGACTCACAGTCTTGCAGGCTAGCAGTTCAAAATTAAGGGATCAATCAGTAGACCATGCTTTCTCTCAAGCGGTAGCATTTGTTAGTGGCTTACTGACAATTAATCTCTGCCTCCATTACATGTCTATCTAGATATGAAAATAATTCTAATCTGTGGACAATAGAATAAAAATAAAATAATTAGGAATACATTTTTAAAAAGAAGCCTAAGATTTGTACAGAGAAAACTACAAAACATTCTGCGAGAAATATAAGGAGAGCTAAATAAATGGTGAGTCATTCCATGTTCATGAACTGAAAGACTCATCATTGTTAAAATGATGACTAGTCTCCAAATTAATCTATAAATTCAATGCTAGCCTTATTCGAGGTTTTCTCTTTTCTGAGGAACAACTATCTAATCCTACATTTTATATGACAAAATAAAGGACCTTCAGTATAATTTTGAAAAATGAACAAATTTGGAGAATTTACACTACCTAATTTCAAAAACTGCCTAAAAACCACAGGGATCAAGATAGCATGTTTTGGTTGAAGGGCAGACATATAGATAAATGGAACAGAATTGAGAGTACAGAAAGGAACACTTATTTTTACAGTCAATTGAATTTGCGGGCGGGGAGGGAATATGGAATGGAATTACAATCCAAATGTATTTATTTCTTTTATTTTAGAGAATTTGCAGGTTTACAGAAAAATCATGCATAATATACAAGATTCCCATTAATAACACCTTATATCATATGGTATATTTGTTACAATGAATGAACATATAGTCAATGATTTTTGACAAAGGTGACAAGCTAATTCAATGGGAGAAAGAAAATCTTTTCAACAAATGGTACTAGGAAGTTGAATATCTACAGGTATATACATGCCTATACATTTATATATGTGCATGCACATAAACAATATAAAATTCACATATATACCATATGTGTTTGTTTCCTATTACAGTTTCTTGAGATTGATACTTATCTTACAACATACACAAAACTAACTCAAAATGTGTAATGGACACAAATGTAGGATCTAAAAGCCCCACATTTCTAGAAGAAAATATTCTAGAACTTTGGATAAGCAAAGATATTAGACCTGAGATTAAAAAGCATGAGTCATAAATAAAGTCAATAAATTGGACTTTAAAATTATTTTAAAGTTTTAACTTTAAAGAAAACTTGAAGAAAATTAAAACTTAACTAGAAATTAGGTGAAAATATTAGCAAATCATATCTCTGATAAAAGACTCAGATTGTTCTGATAACATAATGAACTCTTACAAATCAGTAATGATAAGACTAATTACTTCAATATACATTTACCAAAAGTAGACATATAACTAAGCATATGAAATGATTCTCAACATAATTCATTGTTGGGAAAATGTAAGTTAAAATCACAATGAGATACCTCTACACATCCATTAGAAAAATAGACAATTGCAAGTGCTGGTAAAGGTGTGGAGAAACTGGAACCATTATACATTGCTGATAAGAATGACACTTTGGAATCAGTTTGGCAGTTTCTGACATTTAAACATACAATTACCATACAACACAGAAATTCTACTTCTAAGAATCTAGCAAGAAAAAAGAAAACATATGTCCACAAACAGACATATAAATTAATGTTTATAGAAGTGTCATTCATAATAGCCTAAAACTGGGAACAATAAAAAAAAACTTCCATGAACTGGTGAATGGATAAACAAAATGTGGTATTTCCAAACAATGGACTACTATGTATCAATAAAAATGAGTAAAGTGCTGATACATATTACAAATTTTACTCTAAACAAGAGAAGCCAAACACAAAAGACCACATATTGCATGATTCTACTTATATGAAATAGTCAGAAAACAATTTTATATATAAAGAATGCATATTAGTGGTTGTCTAGGGCTGGGGGTGGGACTGGGAATTAGCTACAAACAAACATGAGGGAACTTTTGGGGTGATAGCAATGTTCTAAAACTGGATTGTGGTGATGGTTGAACAACTCCATGAATTTACTAAAATTAATTTTAATTGTATGTTTATAATGAATGAATTGTGTGTGTGTGTGTGTATAGAGTGAGGACCGAATATATATTTTTTTCCTTTGGTGTGTTTGGGATATTACATATCTGGTGTTATGTTCTTTTCATATCAGAGTGTACACAACAATTTCAATTTGTCCCAGTACTAGTGATATTAAAATTTTTCACTTTATTATGATAGCTTTTGCCAAGATTCACCATTATAAAATTATTATTTTTTTCTTGTAATCAGTAAGTATGTTGTGGGAGGTACTTTGAAATAGGGTGCTTTGAAACTATCTTCTCCTAACCAACATTTTACCCTCTAGTTTTAACATCTAGTGATGTTTCTTATCAGAACTAATTATTCCTGAAAGGGTTGACAAAGAATGACTCTCTAAATCAAGGATTCCTTGTACATTCATTAATTAATTTTCCAGTGTAATGAAAAATATTTTCCTATTCCCCTTTAATCATTTATTTGTGCATATCAATATAGATTTTTAAATTTCATGTATTATAATTTATGATTATCATTATTTTTGCTCAAAATCTCCAATATCTAGGTATTGGAAATCTCTTCAAGCTGGCTTGTATGTTCTTTTGCTAATTTACCATCATTCTTTAAGCACTGTTTATGGCTCAAAAATGTATTCTAAGTTTATCTTAGCCCTTTGTTGTCCAACTCCAGAATCAATCATATCTCCTGAAAGTTGTAATTCTGTCTAGTGGAGAATGGTATTTGGAAACCAAGATTTGAACACCGGGCTTTTGCTTCTTCCAGACCATCTCACATGAAAAAAACTAGGGAATATAAGTCCCTGCCACACAAAAAACAGCCATGCACACAAATCCATATTTACCAATATCTCTCTCTTTCTACCTCTATTTTTTATCTTATCCTATCTAACTATCTACCATCTATAAAACTGTGTTTATAACATTATTTCAATTCTAATTTAAAACCACAGAACTCATCCTAGTGCTCTCCTCTTTAATATTTCTATTGTTGCCTGTTTGCTACATTGAGAACTCTGTCTACTGTTATGATCAATATTTTAACAAATTTGGTCAATCCTTTCTGTACTTAACCAATTTCTTCTCCCACTTTCAAGTTCCCACACTCTGCTCTGGGCCACTGCCACCACAGCTCCCATGATGTAGATAACTTCCTTACCTCTTAGCCTCTGCCATCACCACCAACATACCCCACCCCCTGCACAAATGTACTCTTCTCAGGTTCCAAAACCCTGTGCTGGGCTGCATGCATATGGTCCCCAGATCTCCCTAGTTCCTATACCCTATGCTGATTATCTTCTCTCCCCAGCACAGAAAACTTTGACATCCCACTCAAGCTCCAAACTCACCACAATATAGACCCTGAAGACTTCACCTTGACACAAACATAGACACCAACTCTCCTCCCTCATTTGGATACAACACTCTGCTCATCTGCCATTCTGTTCCCCATGAGAAAACCTACTTTAGATGTTACATGGCTCTATCAAATTATTCATAGACGGAATCATTCAGGAAGGCAGTAAGGAATAAGAGCAGGGAGAGATGGAGGTGAGAGAAGAAGGGGGGAAGAGTTTATTCTTTTCAAAATTAGTGTGCTTTTCGTCAGAATTATTATTCTATTCCTCTATATATAGTCTGCAGGCCAGAGGCTCTAATAATTCTATATTCTCTGTGGGTTACTATAAAGATGGAAAGTTGTAGGTAATACTGAGCACTACAGTTAAAGTGCATAAAGAATAAGACAGCACAGTGGACAAAAGTACTGGAATTATTTACCCTGGAAATGTGTTAATTAAACAGCTGTCTTTGAATATCATATGGAAAGGGAATGGTGCAAGCCTTTGTACTGTTGCTGGAGAGGAAAAGTAGTCTCACTGGATGGACCATACAACTGAAAATGGGGTTCACTATTCCTTTTCTGAAGCCCTCAGATAATCATCTTCCATGTTCCTCAAATACTCCCTTGCACTTAGGTAGCAAGTTGTTATAAGCCTCTTCAAATTCATTCTATGGCTCATGCGTTAAAAATCTATCAATTGAGCCATTATAGGATGACTTGGAATATTTGAACCTTTTAGAGGGAACAAAATTTCCTTAAATAAATGGCAAGTACTGGTTCTATGATTGTTGTATACTTGACTATTAACCATGAGTATCTCCTTAGACCGTTTCCTTCACCATCAGCAAAGTCATAGAACTGATGCTGCAGTCATCTTACACTGTAGGTCAATTTCCTATGTTGAAATGTATACAGATGATTTCAGCTCAGCTCCTTGATAGTAACAGTGGGGAATAGAGAGATGCCAGACTCTTTCAACAGGTCTTTCCCATCATTCCGTTGACAAATTAAAACACAAGCCAGTGAGAAAAATTCCAGCCCCCCCCCCCACACATACACATATTATACCTTTTTAATGTTGCAGCTTTAAAAATGTATTTAAAATATATGAACAATACAGGCACCTGCATTTTCATTCATTAACTTGCGAGATAAACCGATAAGAAAACCAAATAATATGATGCACAATAAATGATCTCAGTTTAATAAGCCAGTCATAACTGAGAAGGCTGCATGTGCCTTATTCACTAACATGTCCAGTCTTTATTTCTTTAAAATCTTATTCTTGGCACTGAGCCCCACTTTTACTTTAAAACATAGTTTGAATAAATATAAAATAGCAGCCAAGTACACTCATATAAATCAGACAGACCTCATAGGTTTTCACCATATGCACTAAGGAAGAAACAAGTTTACCAATTTATTCTGGCAAAGGTTTAGTGCTTGAACTTGTTGAGAGGAAGCAAGCAGTGCTAAAGGCACTGTGTGATAAGCCATTCTAATATTTGAGTCAGTAAGCGAGAAATTTTTTCTTAAGGTTCATAGTGTAAATGAGTCTCCAACCTGATTAGGTAGCATTAAAAATGAGCTTTTAGCAGCTAATAAGCTTCCCTTTGGTTACACAGCCTGTTGTTTTCCTAAGGCAAAGAGAAGAGGGAGCAGCATGAGCCACTGTTTGCAGTGTATGAATAAGATGACAAATGGGAAGAGGGCGTGGATGTTGATGAAGAAGGTTTGATTAGCAATTGGCAGCATGAAAACTTCTGAATTATTTTGCAAATTTAAAGAAAGGTTACACATGCAGTTGGTGAGCAGAATTATAGACACAAAAATAGAACTATCTGAAGAAGAAGACATTTTGTTTTCATGCATGTGATTTGGGTATTTTTGCATCTCTTTATCTTTAATCAAAACTCTGGCTGGGATCTCAATACAAAGCAAATGGAACATACTTGCATGGTTCTTGGCCATCAGGCAAATGTCGCCAGTGTTTCCCCAGGCCACACCAGTCTGCGATAACAGTGGGGTGACAATAAGTAGCAGAATGTAAATGATAAATGCAAAGCTTCACCAGACTGTGAGAACACATGAGGTCACATTTAAATTAATCCCTCAAATCTCCACATTCGGAGCCTCCACCTGTTTGACTAGCACAGGGAATTCCAGGCTTTTCCAAATGTTCATCTGCCCCAAATATTTGCAACACCCCAAATAACTGCATATCGCTTTGGGATGTCTCAGCAACAAATATTGAAAGACCCAACCATCCAACTAGAATTGGCAAAGAAAAAAGGAGACATTTTCTGTAATAACCAGAAGACCAAAGAAAGCATAATTTTAGGATAGGTTCATGTCCTGGCTCACTGCATCATCTAAGGCCTTAGGTTCTTTCCACTGCACATCCTACCACTCTCGAAGGGCTATCTTGGTTTTCTACCAGTCTCCTCATATTTGCAAAATAGCTGCAACAGCAGACATTACCTCTCAACAAAACTAGATACAGAGTCAGGAAAAGAACTGTCTTTACTTGTTTTATCATTTTTGGAAGGAAGAACTCATTCCTAGAAGTTCTACCCAGCAGACTTTCTTTCATGTCTCATTGTTGAGAAGTGGTTGCCCTTTCTAAACTATAAATTAGCTGGAAGAAAAAGTTTTCATTGCTGAATTATGAAAGTTTTAGCAAAATAGGATGCATGTAACAGGAGGAGTTGGAATATGACTAACTTGCCATAAAAAGAATCTGCCATGGTCAGGCTCCTTTATATATGTGATTCTTGCCATAAAGGGGCAATAAATGATTTGCATATGCTGATTTCTTATTATATACAAATCAGCTTCATATACTATTCCTAAAATACTGATTCCTTATTAGTTCTAATGAATTGCTGATTTACTTATAATCTTCAATCTTGTCTCAGTTGTTTCAAGCAATGTAACCATCTCTACCCAAATGTAGTCCAGAGAAAAGCTATTGCTACTGATGCTCCTGTTCCACTTTTGCCAATGATGCAAAGCAAACAACCATTGCTGGTTTTTCCCTCAACTCTGCAAAGGTTTCACAGACAGAGGTTGATCAGTCCTAGTTGAAATTTCCTCATAATCACTCCCATAGACCTTGGATAATTCTCCATTCAGTCCTGGGAAGGATGGTTTCATGAGCTCTGTGGATGAGCACTCAAGCTTTTCATGTGCCTTCATGGGATAACTCACAGCAAAGTCATCTGAATTTTCATAAATTGGGTTTATCTTTTCTTTTAACAAAACACACATAAGACACACACAACCATTAATTCTAAGTTATTTTCTGGCACCGAAAGGCTGGTACAGAACAAGTTCTGAATATGTCTTATGTTACTCATTCAAATTGTATCCCCTTTCTGCAATCTCTCCCCATCAGTTTAATGAATTCTCACTTCCTGAATTACCTGTGCCATTTTCTCTCATGAACACACTGTTTTCTGGTGCTCACTGACTGCGATGCTGGTGACAGACTTCCTCGCAGCAGTGACAATAGTTGTTAAGGTTACAAGCTCTGGTGTCAGATTTCTTGGGTTTTAATATCTGTTGCTCTGTGTATCTTTTGGGTGGGCCACCTAATACCTTTTGTCTCCATATCAAGTATCCATAAAATAAGGTTAATAAAGGGACCTGCCTCATAGGAGTGTTAAGATTAAATGAGATAATGTGTAAACACATAGGAAGTGTTCAATAAATGAAACCCAAAAGTAATAGCAGCAAATGCCTTCTATGTGTTGAGGCTTTACTATACTGTGGAGTGGAGGAGGAGACTGGGGAAGGAAGAATGACTTTTTTTACATCTTTTTCATACATCAATCCCAAAACAGCATTGCCCATGCCCTAAGCTTTCATGATTACATGTCTCACAATTTTTTCTTCATACACTTTTCTTTCTCTAACTTACTTCCTCTCCCTTTCCCTCTCCTTCTCCACCTTCATCTCCATCTCCATCATCTCCATCCCCACCTCTATTTTTATCTCAGTCTCTCTAGCCCAAAACCAATTCTTATCACCATATGAGTGCAGTTAAGAAAGAAATGCCATTTCATTTATCCTATCCAACGGTTCAACAGAGAATTAGTCTCTGTTGAACAATGTGCTATTCTGGACTTGCAGTGAGCAAAACTACACATTCCCTGACAATATGGCATTTACTATCTGCCTAACAAAGGACATGGACAATTAGCAGTATCTTCAAATGTGGTGAAATCTCTGATGGACTAGTGTTCTGTAGGCACACACGGGGAGGAATCGATTACCTTGGCATCCAGGAAGTCTTCGCTGATCTAAGAAATGAGTTAGCTAAGCTATGGGGTGGAGGGAATAGTATTCTATGCAGAGGCAAAATATGAGCTAAGATCCTGAGACAATGTAGAATCCTGAGAAAATGCAAGTGTCCTAGCATGGCTGAAGTATAGAGAGTGAGTACCAAATGAAGCATAATAAGGCTGCAAAAGTCAGCAAGACCATGATCCTTCAGGAAGGATTTTATAGGTCATTTTAAGTACATTAAACTTTATTCTAAAGGAATGTTAAATGAGTTATGCAATGGGGCAACATAATCATAGATGAATTTTTAAAGATCACTAGCTGCAATAAAGGTGACGATTGTGGAACAGATAGGAAGGAAGCAACGCTGCTAGCAGAAAGGCCAGTTATGAGATGATAACAAGAGTTGAGATATCAGATGATTAGGGCAATTGCAAAGGGGTGAATGATTGGATTTGAGATCAATAAACGTGTTTTGTTGATTGAATATTTTATCTTTTTTTTTAAATTAGAGAAATTGTGGATTTGCAGAAAAATCATGCATAAAACTCAGGATTCCCTTATACTACCCTACTGTTAACACCATGCATTACTGTTGTGAATATCTTCTTGATATATGGCTTGAGGAACTATTCAGGCAGAGGTACTATTTAATGAGGTAAACTTGATAAAAGAATTGGACAGGATTAGCAATAATGAGCACAGTTGTGTTTATGTAGTTATCAAGGTGCTTGCCAGATGGGCTAGGTGGGAAAATGCAGAAAGCAGTTAGATATGTAGGCCTGGAAGGCTTTAGCTGAAAGTCAGAATTGGGGAATATTTGTCATGGGAGAGAAGGTTACCACCTATGAAGATGTAGACCAATGGAGAGTTGCTGTGAAGATTAAATTACCTCACAGCATGCACTTAGCTGAGTCTCTGATACACAATTCGATTTCAAGAATAGGTTTTTTGTTGTTTTTTTTCTAGGAGCTACTGGGGAATGAATCCAGGGCCTCGTGTATGGGAAGCAGGTGCTCAACGATTGACCTACATCTGCTCCCCAATGAGGGCTGATTTTTCCATTTATTTGTTTGTTCTTAGAAGGTACCAGGGATTGAACCCAGGATCTCATACATGGAAAGCAGATGCTCAACCACTTGAGCTACAGCCACTCCCCAATAAGTTTTTATTTATATTTCCTCAACTTTATGAAGTAAATGCCACTACTATTCCCATTTTATAGATTACTAGACAGAAGCATAGATAATTTAAATTTTTTTTGCCCTAGTCACACAACTGATAAGATTTAGAGCTAGAATTTAATCCCATTTCCCATGTCTGTCTGAATCCAGAACTCATACTCCAAGCTTCCTTCTGCCAATAAATAGTTCAAATCCCTTTATTATCATGCAATATTTCTTAGATATCATACATAATCAGATCATTCAGAAAATATCATATTCTATGATGTTGCCTTGGAAAATTATTCTAAGCAGGTAAAGAGTTAAAATATATACATATGTTTTCCGTTAACCAAGTTGCGCAGATGTTAAATCTGTGAGTTTTAGCAAAATATGACAACTCTTATTACTTTAAAATAAGCTATAGTGTCAGATATCATTGGTTTGAAAAGTATCCTTGATTTCAAATGGAAGAACAAGCTCTTGAAACAAAGAGAAAAATGTGTTACATCTTTGGAATATTCATTCTGAGGCTCATCCAGGGAGATCCTGGAGGGCTCCTGTGTCTCATGCATTTTCATTCACTCTGAGTGGAGTTGAGCCCTGCATTGTCATTTGAAAGGTGCTTGTTTGAGTTATCTGAAGCTGAATTATGAGAGCAACTCCATCATTTAAGTGTTATTGCTCTTTCTCTCTGGCTCTTCACTCCTTTTCCCAGCCTCTGCTAAGGTACTTCAGTAGCTATAATGAAGTGAATCCAAATTACTAGTTTGAGACTAGTGAGAGACCTGACGTGCACACAAAATATTCTTTTAACATTTCACTGAACTAATCGTCCTAAAGGATTTACTCTGTCTTTCATAAGCTCTCACTCAGCTTTGATTTTTTTTTTCTCTCTTAATGTATCTTAGAGTTTTAGCTAAAGGTGGCTTTCAAATATCAACCTAAAATATTCAGTAAAGTTGCCACACTCATGAAAATTTGGTTGTTACATTTATTTGATGATTTCAAACTTATAAAGAAAATACAATAACCAGACTAATCAGACAAGTCTTAACAGTTCCCTATGTTTATATGTACATATAAAATATAGAGTGTTGTAACTAATTATTAAACCGACTAATTTGCATAGCAAGAAAAATATTGTATTAGGTTTTAATTTATTCTTTTTTTTTGGTAAAGAAAATCACATTAAATCAAATTAGATTTCCTTAGGATCTTAGATAATACTATATAAATTATAATTGTAAGAGCTTTGGGAATTTGATAGTGGGAGAAACTGAGGAAGAATGCTAGCATTTTAGGAGATCAAATATATATCACCAACATCCCTAACTGATTTGAAATCTTTGAAAGACATGCACAGTAGTCAATCAGGTGATCAACCCATCCTCTTTATACTGATAAAGACTAATCATATAGCATGACCTGCTCTGTTAAGTAAATTGCAGGCTGAAAGGAATATTCCCATCCAGGCATGAGTATAGCTGCATAATAATTGACCTCCTCTAAGAAGACCACTTCTATAAAACTTAGAGGTCAAAATAGTAAGAATGTGTGTCTCCATGACACAAGTAGATCCTAAAAAGAACAAACAGGTTACTAAAGAAAGCTTTATTCCTTTGCTCAAATTCACTATTCAGCTAAGCCAGTCTTCCTTCCTTGGGAAAAAGAGAGAAAAAGTAAGTGTGGGTTGAGGAGCAGCAGTATTTCTCAAATGGAAGTCTACACATCTGAAAGCAATTTGATGTAATCAATGTGCCACTTAACAAAGAATTCACGTAAGGATTTACAGAGCATATGGATTATGATCATCTTTTGTTTCTGAAAGTGAATCTACATTTGTCCTCATAAAGCTGAAGATTATTCATATGGGGATCTCATTCTAGTGAGAGTCCAGCTTGAAAAAAAATGACTCAACTATTAGGAAGTCCTGCAGGGTAGTTGTTAAATTTCATACTCCAATGAGAATGTCAACTTCCTATTGCTCAATCTATCATTCCTTATTTGTCCACAGGTATCCATAGGTGTCCAATGGGATCAAATTTCTATAGTTGCCTCTAGTGTTCTCCATCCAGACCTAGGGAAGTGTTTCCATTCAGATGATGGGAAGTCTTGTCATGCAACAAATACATGTTGTTACTGAGCACTGGCTCCAAGTTCATTTGGTCACAAATGTTTGTTTCTCTGGGTGCTATGAAGCAGGAGTTACGTTTAATGCTACCAATTAAACTGAGATCATATCATGTTTACTACACAAAGTTCAGATCATTATGGCCCAGGAAGTGGTGGCTCTGTTGATTGACTGCCAGGTAAAATCAACCCAGATAGATTATCACAGTGAAACATTTGAAACCCAAGTGAGAGAATCAATAATTATCTTTTTCATTTTCAGAACATTCACATTGAGTCACCTGGAAACTTTATATCTTCTAGTCTGAAAGTGTTTTCTAGTCTCAGAGTAGTCACTTTCTGGTTGGAAAATGAAATTAGCTAAATATTAAATGTTCTCTGTGTGCCTATGAGCACAGGATTTCAGTATTAATATTGTGATTACCCTGGAATTTTAATAATTATACACCTCATTGGTAATCCCATGGAAATTTTGTCCAAAAAAAAATGTTCACTTTAATAATTGATGTTAGGACAGATCCCTATTAAGTGGCCATCGCCCAAACCTCACCTACCCCACTTCCTTCTCTGGGCAGTCACATACAGACCTTAAGTGGCCATCCTCCAGCCTTTTGGCCTTCTGCTACCACCACCTCTTTTTCTATTCTGTGCCATTCCACAAGTTAGGGGAGATGTAACTCACTTCACTGAATTTTCATTCAAGTATTTATTAAACATTACCACATGCTAAGCTTCGCTGGCCCCCAGAGATGTAACAATGCCAGCAAAAGGAGTCTATGGCTTTACTCTGGTCCTGATTCCTTAATGGGAAATCAAAGGGTTTTACTGAAGAGAACTGTAATTCTAGGAATTACATCATTTTTGGACGTTACACAGGGAATAGTTTGGTCTTATCCCTGAAGTTTTTCAGGTATGAACTATGCTGACACTTTATATACACATAGAGAGACAGAAAGAAAGGAAAGTTACATGGAGATTACACAGTGAAACTGCAAAGAAGGTAGATGTTTTCTTGCCATTATGTTCAAATACCAGTATCTCAAAGATTCAAAATATAAAGGAAGGAGTCACCAGACTTGATCTTCTATTTTCTGTCATGGAAGTACTACTTCAATTTTTCCACTGATGAAACAGAATCAAGCTTCCTATTATAAAACATTTTATTAGAAAATGCTTTGAATATGCCCTTGAAGAATGATTGTTATATGCAGACAATAAACAAAACCTGACATTCATAGAAGCTAGTGGGATTCTAAAAACCCCTTTTCTGAGACTATCTTCCTAATAGTGCCATTATCTACAACATATTTGACTTCACAGGCATCAGCATATTCACTTTACAGCCCCCTTTGTAAATACACAAAACTCCACTCTGCAAACTTTCAACCCACATTTTTATTTGTGCATCAAACGCATCAAAGAACAAAAGATCTGTGGGAAAATTATGCACCACCACATAACGTCTTTTGTCAGAGCCTAGAGACCAAAGTCTCCTTAATTTTTTTAGTCAAAGATTTGCTCCCAAAATGAGTTATACCTTCTACTTCCTCTCCATCTTCTATTGTCACCAACTTTGTGGCTTGTCCCTATGTTTGTTCTTTTCTAAAATCTGAATTTAAAAGAAACAGGGATAAAGAAATAAAAAGAAATCAACTAGAAACAATTAGAAAGACTCTTATAGCACAATATAAATGATCAGTAATAAAATAAATAATAAAAAATATTGCATTATTATTGATTGATTTAGTCAATCTATCAACATAAATAAAATCTCTTGGAATGTAGTCTGACTATACATGGGATGAGCACCAAATCTGGCTAGGAAACAAAGTAATATGAAAAGCATAAGCTTAAAGCAATCAGAACTGATGGAAAAGCCTAATGAGAAAATTGATCTGTTTGCATGGTAGGGAAAGTGGAAATAATTTCTTTCACATTACGCAAATCAAGCTTTCATAATTAGATTTGACACAAATACAGGTACAACACCACTGCATGGGACATTAGGTCTTACTACAAAGTAATTTAAGTTGAAATGTAACTTCTGTTAAGAAATAAATTCACCAACCTAATAAGATGAGAAATATTTTCATGATAAGACAGAGAAAATCAATACTTTTTCTAATTTAAATATTTAATGCAGACTGGAAGGATAAAATGAAGGAAAAAGTACCAAAATCTAATTATTTCCTTCAATTAAGTAAAATGTGAATAGTAAAAAATAACATATGGATTTAAAATTAATAACATCTCTTTTCTTAATACCGTAAATTAGTTGTGTTATTGAATATTCACTGAGTACCAGTTTACTATAGTCCCTGTGAAAAAAGGAGATACTAGAGACTTCCTGATAATTTTAGAACTTAAATTACTTGCATATTCTTTACCCTGCAGTTTTATTTACCATTTAAAAATATTAAATTTAAAAAATATTATATTTATTTACCAGTAAAAAAATATTAAATTTTGGGAAATAAGGAAGACTTCCTGAATAGTGTTTATTGAGCCCTTAAACTAGGACAAAATAGAAAATGTAAATGTATAGTATTTTGCATTTATCTAAGGGGTATAGAAGTAAATGCAAAACTGTTATAAAAAACCTTCAGCAATATAAGCCTCATGAAATTCTTATTTTAGAAAAATAATCCTGGCCTAACAGGTTTCAAACTACTGCTACAAAACAGAAAATGAACAATTCATCATGAGAGTTAAAAGATACAATTTTTGTAAGATTATTTCCCATAGCTTGAAATAGTCAAGCAAAAATTTAATAGAAATTATTTTTTAAAAACTATGTTTAAAGTATTTTAAAAGAAGATATTGAAAATAATTTGAAAGAAAAAAAACAAGGCAAAAACAAACAAAATTGGCAGATGAGAAATAGAAATAAATAAGTAAATATAGCAAACACATATGGGATGTAATTACTGAAATTGAGAACTCAGTTGTAGGATTATGAAGCAAATTGAACAAACCTAAAAAGAGAAAATTAGTGGATATTTAAATGTAATACATTTACTTGGCATATATCAGAGAAAAACAGAGAAACCCTGAAAGAGAGGTGAAAAAATATGTAAGACTGAATACAAAGTACAACATATCCCTGAGAAGTTTGAGAAATATAAAATAGTGTGTCTTTGGATTTTCTGGTGTTATAGAAAATCTTGAAAAAAATATGAATTGAATAACCAAAAATTGATCCACATCTAATTATACCGTAGTGCAACTACAGAATTTTTTTAAAAAGTAAAAATCTGAAAAATGTAAAAATATACCACAGAAGGAAGACAAAATTTACTCCAAAAGACCAACATTCTGAGGATTGGCTAATTTCTCAATTTCAGCAATAAAAGGAATAAGAGAATAAAATATCAATAAAATATTGAGGGAAAATATGTCAACTTAGAATTCTATACCTAAGAATCTTTCTTAGTGGCCTGTTCGATGCTATCAGTTTATGTGCCAGTTATCAATTTATCAATTTATTGCCTCTCAAATCCAACTTCACCCTTCAGTATCTGCTTTGAGATAATGAACTGGGTTCCTTAGCTTTCCTTCTTTACAGTGAACATGATATTTAACTGTCAGAAAAGGACGATGGAAGGGCATGACAGGAAGAAGGTGGCTTTTCTTCCAGGTCCAAAGCATTAATTTTTGCTTTTCCTTATGCTACATAGAACTCAGGTGTATGAGTATGGGGGTGGGGGGTGGGAAGGCATTCTCCGTGATTCTATAGCCTAACTCCAGAACAGACTGTCGTCCCTCAGTGGCATTACAGTCATGGCTCTGATGCAGAGATCACCTTGCCACTACCCTCCGGATGCAGACTTCATACCTGCAGTGACTGGATTCCATGTGTGCCCGACTCAGCTAGGCTATAACAAGGAGGCTTGCTTCCAATGACCATTCCAATGTAGACTCATGAGCACCAAAACTCCTACAAGGTGTGGTTCCATCACTTCCTCCATGGGTGCACCCACCCTCCCTGTCTTGCCTGTCCTCTGGAAGGTTGTTTTCTGCTTACCTAGTAGCCAGGGACCAGAGCTAGCCCTCGCAACCCAGCAAAATTGTCTGCTACCCATTGGGCTGCAATTATACCTTCTTTATTGAGGTTGGAACCCTGTTCTAGGGGTTGGGGCCTCCATTCCAAATCTGTCCTTTCTGAGGTACTTTTTCTCTTTCTCAGTCCTAGCATATCCTTCAATGTTCTCGTTACATCTTTGCAGCTTTCTAGTGTGCCAGAAGTCCTCAAGACCACTCTAAGGTTTGGTGATTAGCTAGGAGGACTCAGCATATTGTTGCACACATAGCTATGATTTATTTTAGCAAAAGGATACAAGGAAAATCAGCCAAGGGAAAAGGTGCATGAGTCAAAAATGAAGGAAACCAGGTACAGTCTTCCAAGGTTCTCTCCCAGGTGAGTCACATAGGACAAACTAGATTCCTCCAGCAATGTGCTGTGACTATGCATGTGAAATGTCTATTAGGGAAATTCATTAGATACTTAGTGCCCAGAATTTTTACTGGTCACATAGGAACCCTATACCTAGCAAATACTAAAATGTGAGACTCCCAGAAGAAAACCAGGCGTTCAGCATAAACCATACATGGTTTAGGCACAGTAAGGCACTTTTGTTGCAATGGTGAGTACACTCCAAAATCCAAGTTCCCAGATGTCAGACAAGGGTCAACTTTGCAAGCAGGCTTTTCTAAGGATATAGCTCTTAGGCCTCCTATGTTGAAATTACTGTGGTTTCAATCTCTTAATCGAACTGAGACAGATAAGACATGTAAGTTACTTTTTGAGACATATTATACCATTTTAGTGTAACATTGATTTCTAATCTCTCTGGAAAATATTTAGAAAATAATTGAGAAAGAACACTAAGTAGTGTCAGAAGTTAGCCTCATGACACCAAATAATTCAATTTAGAAATTTAGGGAAAGAAATCTCGGACAGCTGGTAGCTAGGTTTGTGCCTATACCCAAAAGTCATTTTAGACTAGAGCAAGTAAAAAAGGAACAAGTGTGAAGTCTGCAAAACATGTTCTTGTTTTTATATGAAAAACTTTTCTTTCAACTATTTTGCTATATTTTGAATATTCAAATTATTTAAAAATATTCATTAAGGAAAAGGATTGGCTACTTTAAAATTCAATGAGCTTAAAAATGGGAAATAGGAAAATGCTAAAACTGGAGATAGCAGAAGCAAAATGTATTTTACACATGTCCTAAGAAGCAGGTGGGGAATTGAAAATGGAAAGCAATCGTGCAGGAAACTCATTCTGGGTACTTTCTGATAAGGCAAAACTGCCGTCAGGCCAGGGCAGGACACAAGCTGTTTTGCTAGCCTTTCAGTTTAACTTGTTTGGGTCCAGAAAGACCTGAAGAGAAAAACAGATTGAAAAAAAAAATAAGAGGCCATTTATGTTTATGGATTTTAGATTCCTGAATTCTTGGAAAGCAAAACAGAATTCCCTGACTAAAGGCTTTCTGGTAAGTACCTATGAAAAGCTATGATTCATATACATAATAGGAAGAAGAGAGACTAGTATAAGCATCTCTGATATTGCAGAGTAGATAAAAGGTAGTGGCCATCTGTCATCAAAATACCCTTGAGAATATTGGATCTGTTTGGACTTTGCTGGCAGAGAATCAAATAATTTCAGAGGGTAAATATAGTGTACTTGAAAGTCAGCCACCTTAGACATATAATTTTACAGAAAGGAAGCCAAAGACGGCAGAGATTACGTTATATACCGAAGAAACACAGCTAGTTAGAAGCACTTGCTAGTTAGTAGCAGGCTGATAGAACAAATTTAGTAGATATAATTCATATACCTTCAATGCCTTTTTTGTTGACAATTGATTGCATAAGAGAGAATAGCAAACATTAGAGATGTGTGACTCCTAGGACAGGAATACTGAATAAGAATGCATTGTGGCAGGAGTAGAGAGAGGTTATGTTAAAATTGACTGAATTCGTGAAACATCAGTAACTGGACCTTGTTTTGGATTTTAGACTTTATGATATTTTTCTTTAAATTCTATATATTCTTGAAAATTCTTAGAGATCATTTTATTATTCTTACTGATGGTTTACAGAATATGTGTTCCTTAAGGAAATAGCTTTATGGGTTTCAGAGCATTTTCTTGACTATTTAAACTTGTCATATGAGATCTGATTATTAAATACTTAACACCAGTATTTGTGGCAGGGTTTTCACTCAGCAAGTATTTGTGCCAATGTCTTACCCCACTACATTTTACTATCCTTATTATCTTATTGTGGTGATTTATTATAGTTCAAATGTTTAATTCACCTGCCAAATTAGAGATATGTTGTATATGTTCTTGAGGTACTTTAATTTTATTTTCTAGGTTATTTTTATATGCTCCTTTAGCAGTTAGTGACACATTTTAACCAATAAAGATTATCTTCTCCATTATTACTGCTTTAAAGTACAATAAGAGCATCTACACAAATGAAGAATTGAGATGATATTCAATTATGAATGTAAGGATACATATTTATCTATTTATATATATCTTCCTTACACTTGATCTAGCTTTTTCCTCCAAGAGATAAAAGGAAGTAAGCAAGCATACAAACAAACAAAACCAAGATAATCAAGACAATCCTTCAAGCATTTAAAGATAGCTATTATGGCTTTGGTAGAGATTATATCCTCTGGAATAAACTTCTTATTCCATTAAATATTCTTTTTATGGTACTATTTTCAATACTCCTTTAAAATGAGAGATTAAAAATGGAACTTAATGCATCTCATTAATGCAGAATACAGTGGAATGTTTCTTGGTTTGAGTAGTATACTAACAAGTTACTAAATTACCTTAATGTTTTAAACAATATTTCCTGTTGCTGAAATTATGAAACCCATGGTAAATTTTCACACAACCAGCTATGGAATCAGAGGTTCTCTCCTACTGTACTTTGCAGTTAACTTTATGAATATGAATGCCTGTCGTAATTTTTATTTCTGTAGGTTTTACTCCTTAGATTTTGATACTTTTTAAATCTCAATTTCCATCATGCATTAGCTCTCTTTATCTATTTTGTTGTATTTGAGATTTGATAAGAACATTTTTTGTGTGTTTATTCAAAAACACTAAATGAAGGTAAAAGACCAATGAAGTTAGAGCTATCAGAAGATATATTTTATCATGCTTATATCATAACCATTTATGAGATGTCTACTTTTGGTAGTTTGGGGCAAAGTCTTAAAAGTACAACCTCCTCTTATATTAAAAAACTGTTCTACCGAATTTGTTAATTGGCATATTTAAAGCATGCTTGCTTAAACAACTACACATCCTTCAACTAAATGCCCTATAATTCAGATGTATTTTTCTGAATTTAACTGTTTTCACATAAATTGTTTTGCTGCATAAATTACTAGTATTATTGAAAATGGGGTTATGCCTGTTATGGCTTTATGATCCCTAGGATCTATTTTCTCACAACATAGTTGGAAAACGGAAGAGCCTATAGCTGAGAGTACTATGCCTTGATCATGTAGGATCTGTTTATCATGTAGATACTAGGAGAATCCAAGCAAGACAGTAATTTTGACTAGGATCAACTGGGTAATGATACAAGTTTTATTATTAATATTTATTAAGCATTAATCATGTGTCAGGGTCTAAATCCTTATATGCTTTGTCTTTACTAAATCCTCAGAATAACCCTATGAGAGAAGTACTATTGTTATTTATTTTCAGAAAACACACTAATGCTGCGACATGTAAAATAACTTGGTAGGAGTTATATAGCTAGTTAGTGTTTGACTAACCTAAGAACCCTCACTGCAGGTTTCCTACTTTCAACCAGTCTGCTATTCTTCTAACGTATAAAATAAGGTAGAAAACATTGTAAAATTAGCATAGAGTAGGTTTCTTACTACAAGTCAAATAAGCGTCTCCTGAACTTTCTTAATAAGTTATGCCTGTTTCCTCTCCATGATTCTCCTAAAATTTCACTGTAATTGAATGAGTAGCATGAAGAAGGACAAGGGTTATGGGTGGGAGAAGATGTTCTAAAATATAAATCCTCTCAGTATTCTAAGTTGTAATTATTTGAGACATGGATCTATTTACAGTAAGGACTAGGTAAATTTTTATCTTTTCTTATTAAGTTTTATTTTTTTGTCATAATAATTTCTTCTTTCTCTAGTTCAAATATTAATTGCTTTGAAAAACATTTTAAGAAACCAAATAGGATTTGAACTTTTGCCTTCTCTGTTATTAAGCTCCTTCAAAATGTATTTTCAAACTTGAAAGCAAAATCAAGTTTTTCCCCTGCTTTACAACAGATCTGGCAAAAGAGAGAAGACAGCTGTGTTCCACTATGAACATCATGAAAATTTCAGGTGCAAGTGCATACCTATGAGTTATACTACCTAAAGAGACATAAAAATAAGAATAATTTATATGTATGGGAATTAACACTTTTAAAATAACTTTCATATTTATATCAAATTTATTCTATGAAGTTAGAATGGGCAATAATTATTTCTGGTGTTTAGGGGTTCTATGAGAACATGTGAAAAAAATACAGGGATCCCTGATTATTGCAGAATTCTCTGATGTTTTAGAGATTTTTGTTACCAATTATAAGAGGCAGGCAATCTCAAGAAAGACTATATACCTACAGAAATATAAAAGATAATTTTAGTGAGTGAAGCCTGATTATGAATAACCAGTTATTTTAATTCTTATACTTTTGAGCTTGAAGAAAGAGTAATGAATCATAAGAAAGAAGGAATGGGGAAGCAGATTTGGCTCAACTGAGAGAGCGTCTGCTGTCGGCGGGGAGTCATGCCGCCAGCACGGATGTTGGTTTTGCTTTCTCCACCGCTGCCACCACGGTGGCTGCTGGAAGCTTTCCTCTCACCGCCTTCGCGAGCCACGGGCTGTCGACACACCTCACCAGCCGTGCGCCGGGGACTGCTGGCCAGGGCTGCTAGTCAGCGAAGGGGGACCGCGCTACAAACTCACGCAAGCCACTAGCCAGGAGAAGTAGACAGCTTTATTGGCAGAAGCGAGGGAGCCAGGGCACGCGGGCTTATGCATGATCTGCGAGCGAGTCCGGGGAAGGAGTAGTGGACGGGAGTTATATAGGGTGAACGCGGAAACATTATCTGATTGGTTGGGACAGCAATATGTCTATATATGGTAACTATAGATTTACTAGACAAAATGGCGGAAGGAGATGAAATGGCGGTGCAGCGCATGCGCAATGTCCTTGCCCCGTGACTCAGCGCTTTGAAGACCATCCCTAAGTTTACTGAAGGGCATGTGGGGGCTAGAGTTTACTTATAGTCCCGTGTCTTGTAGCGCAAGTCTCATGGCTTGGACGGCTGTACTGTCGGGCCTTCCCTCAGTCTGCCTACCACATGGGAGGTCCAGGGTTCAATCCCCAGGGCCTCCTGACCCATGTGGTGAGCTGACCCGCACACAGTGCTGATGTGCACAAGGGGTGCCGTGCCATGCAGGGGTGTCCCCCACGTAGGGAAGCCCCATGCACAAGGAGTGCACAAGTAAGGAGAGCTGCCCTGAGGGAAAATAATGCAGCCTTCCCAGGAGTGGCACCACACACATTTTACAAAACATTAAAAGTAAATACCATAAGTAAGAATACTTATAAACAGAAGATAAAGGGTGAGAATTACATATACACATGACAGATTATATGAACAGTTACAAATATTAAGTAGAAAAATGATCTTTAAAAATCAACATCTGCTGAAATTCTTATATAAAAATCATTGTTATTATGTTCATTTCTCAAATAGTTTATATTAATGTTGATTTATTGTCTATATTTTCCTGCAAGTTGACATGAATATATGGTTTATAGATTGTAGGGAATTCACAGAGTATTACTTCTTGATGTTCATTGGTGTCTAGCTGATTTATTTTTGAACACTCAACTACGTCTATCCTAGTGGCATGTGCTATAATGATCAATGTGAATGAGATGTATTTCCTGACCCAGCTAGTAGAAGAAGCATGAAAATGAAACATTGCAGCAGGCTAAAGTCATTTTTACTTCTGTTTGAAAAAATACTTTACTGCCTTTGACCTTTTAGTGTTTTCTTGTGGTTAGCCATCACATCATACATTTCTATAGAAAACAATCACTTTTGAAGTGGTATAAAATAAACCAAGATATTGAGTAGAAAATGAAAGTATTCAGTAAGACAGGGTACAACAGAAAGGGCAAAATTGCACGTTGTTAATTACTGTGTATTTTTTGTTAAAGTTTTCTTTATATCGATATTTTAAATCTAATTTAAGGTGCTTTAAAATAATTCCTATTATTTAATTTCTGAGATTTTGCTATTGCCATGCACTCTTTTTGTATTTTCATTCAGTACTGTAAGTACCCAAGTAGGCAAAAATGATCAAATATAGCATTGGGTCCAGTTTAATTTAGAAAATTATGCAATTAGGAACTTAAGATATACTAATAATTATTGGGCACCCACTTATTTTTTCATGTATTTTAACTCTATTGTATATAAGTCTCACACAGCCCTATTTTACTGCTGAGACTAAGGATATTAAGGTGTTTACTCTAGGTAAAACATTGATAATAGTCTTTCTGATTTCTGAATCTCGTCCTGTTTATACACACACGCACACACAATTCTTCCCAAATACTTCAGTATCGCAGTGTGAAATCCTTATGGATCTTCTAAACAAGCTTCTTGTTTTTGGCTCAGGAAACTGAAGGACAAAGTAATTATGAGAGACACCCAAGGTAAATAAATAATTTGGTCTGAGAGCCAAGAAACTAAGACATGTTTTTTGATCTTCTAGGGAATTTTCCATTACATCATGTGTTTCTGTATTTTTATCATAAATTTTGCCTATTCAACTTAGCATATTTTTGTGAGTATTTACTGAGATGTGAAAACAGAATTTCTGCCACTTGTCCAACATTAATAATGATCCTGACATTTATGTTTCAGTGATTCTCAACCCTAGATGTGGTCCATTATCTATCTATCTATCCTATCTATCCTATCTTTCTTTCTTTCTTCTATCTACCTACCTACCTATCTTTAAACTATATATGATCAAGCATTACCCTTGGAGATTTTTTTTTTAGTTAGTCTGGGTTGAAGCTCTAGAATCCATATTTTAATAAATTCCCACAGGCATTGTTATAAAACAATTATGACTGCAACAAAAACCATAGGTAGCACTTAACCACTAAATAGAACTTTCTCTTTGCCAGGTAGTGCTCTAAGTACTTTATACATATTAACTCTTCAATCCTTAGACCAAGTCCAAAAAGTAGGTACTGTAAGTATCCAGTTCTTAGATGGGAAACTGAGACATAGAGAAGTTAGGTGATTGTCTCAAGGTCATACAGTATAGAGGGGAGGAGCTAGGGTTAATCCTAATTCTCATGGAGCTCTGTGATTTTAGCAGTTTCAGGTTCATTATTCAATTGCTCTACATCTCTTCTTCAGAAGAAAAGGAAACATTTTAGGTAGTTGGAATATTAATATTATGTTTATTAACATATGAAAAAAAACTTTAGAAACTTTAAGAAAGTAAATGTCTTTCTGGGTCACAAAAGTAGGAAGTGAGATATCTGATATTCTACTCCAGGTCCAGTATTCTTTCTTAGCTATGATACCTTTCAGTCAGAGCAAATTTTCTTTTCTCTAATTATGAGCTTAAATTCAGCGATTGCAATATTCAGAATTCTTAGTTGAAAGCAACAGAGGTAGTTTTTCATATAATAATGCAAAAAGAGTTTAATAGGTAGCTCTCAGAATTGTTAGAAAGGTGGCTGGAGGCTCAAGTCCAAGAAAAAAGCCTGAAGCAATAAGAGCCTGTGCTGCTACTTGCCTCTGCAGTGTTTAGCTGTCAAAACCTTCATTGCAACCAAAATGATGCTAGCACTGAGGTCATTTCCATGACCAGAAGTCAAAATCGCAACCACTGTCTTGCCCAGAAAGGCAATGCCAGTTTGCCACCTTGACAATAAAATGGACCTTACACAAAGTGTGCTACCCAAGTGGCTTGCTGCCAGATAAAGTATCTCTTGGATAACTGTGCTTGTTGGAAACCCAACATCATGTTCTTATGCCCAAGCTACAAAAGAGAGGGAGAATGTCCATTTTCTGGCTTCTACTTAAGGAGGCAGGACTCCAAATGCAAACAATTCTCAAAACACAGCAAGGTTGTTCAAAGGTTAACTAGATACATCATGGTGTATATTAAACAATAATAACGTATTTTTCATAGGATCAAGAATGGAAATAAAAATGTTTTAATATTTTGAAATCATGTAATGTAGATATTAAAGTAGAATCATAAGATTTTTGAGTGAATTAGTTTATTCAAGGAAATTATAAACACCTTAGAGTATAATTTTATTAATTATAATTATGTTCAACTCTAGAAAAACAGACAACTCAAGATATCTGTGGTTAAACAATGGAGATATTTGTTTTACTCTCACTTAGAAAAAGTCCAAAAGGAAACTTGTCCAGACCTGGTATGCCAAATTCATAAAGTCCCCAGGATATCCGGCTTCTATAGAAGCCTCAAGTTTTGGGGAGACACCCAAAGTTCTGGCTATTACATTTGCATTATAAGCAGCAGGAAGGAGGAAAGGAAGGGGAAGGGAACATTCGTTCTTTTAAATTGTTTTCCAGAAATCATATAAAACACTTCCTCATATAATCTCACTAACTGGTACTAAAGAGAGAGTAGGCAGTGGAAAACAATTAGTCATGTTTGCCAAAGAAATTATTCTAGCTTATAACTCTTGATATCCATAGCATCTAAACTTACTTACACATACTAGCCGTTCAATAAATGTTGCATAAAAATCAATTTAGTTTGGTTTTAATGTAAAAGCATGTTTATGGACAGGCAGAGAAAGGTTTGGGAAGGATGATTTTCCTGCAGACAGACATTTGAAATTAAAACTCATGGGATATGAGTTGGGTGAAGTATACATAATTGGGAGGATTCTTCAAAAATAAATTTTACTGTACAATTCAGAATCTTAAAAGACAATTTTGCCTCCTAATTTGGTATCCTAGATGAGAATGCTTTTGATAATTTATGGTGTATTGAAAAAAAAAGTCATAGATTCTGGGAAAGACATCTCGATTTCAATACCACTTGCCTTTTTTACCAGTATTAGGATCTTTGATAAATTTTTGTTACTTTTCTAGTACTTCCCCTATCATGATAGCTTTAATAGTAATAATAATAATAATACTTCATATGGTTATAGTGAATATTAAATAAAATATTGCCAGTAAAATTCTTGATACCAAAATATTAGTTCATTTGCCAATTCCGTTCAGAGAATGTTTGCAGTATTTTGAAAATACTTTGAAACCAATACTACTAATAAACATATATATGGAAATGGCTCAATTCATTACATTTCAAGATGGACTTAGCCACTACTTTCTTTCTGCCCTATAATATCATATAAGATTTTTTTGGTGTGGTTTCTGTAGTTTCTCTTGCCCTTTTTTATTTTATTTATCTCTCTTCCTAGACCCTATATCCCTTGAAGGCAGGGAGAACTGTGAGACCAAGACAGTTGACTGTCTATTCCAATATGCTTTCTTTGCTGATTTTATTCACTGAGATAATGG
Source organism: Dasypus novemcinctus (assembly GCF_030445035.2). NCBI lineage: Eukaryota > Metazoa > Chordata > Mammalia > Cingulata > Dasypodidae > Dasypus > Dasypus novemcinctus. Next base: position 68,062,919 of record NC_080683.1, on the reverse strand, counting down.
GCCCAATTACAGAACTACAGAGTACAGAGAAAGCAGTCAAAGTGTGGCAGTATCTGTCAATTTAAGAGAGGCCAACATCCAGAGGGCAAATGAACCAAGCAAATCTTGCAGAGGACATACACTGGAGCCAGTTTATTATAAATTTCAACACAAAAGGAAATAATCTCATAATGAATGTCTGAGATGTAGGAATGAATAGTGAGTATATATAAAATAAATAATAAAATGTCTAATTTATGATATTAAAAATAAGGCAGAATTTTGTTAAGGTACATAGGTATGATAGGTATGTTAAAATTCCTAGGGCAATCATTAAATGAATACAAATTGATTTGCCATTTCCAAAATAAAATGGAGAATTAAAATTGAAGAAAAAAAAAAACAACCCAAAAGAAGATATGAAATAGAATAAAAGAGAAATAGAAAATAATGATCCAATTGAAATAATGTAGTAGAAATATTATGGTAGAATAAATCTAAATACATAGTCACAACATTTTAAAGGCACTAAACATGCCAGTTGCCAGTTAAAAGACAAAGAATATCATATCGAATTTAAAAAAATAAAGCTATGTATTGTTTGTAAGAGAAATACACATACACATACACAAATCGTAGGAATATAGCAGATCAAAAGATATGCTATATAATACTACCCGAAACAGGGTCTATATAGTTATATCAATATAAGAAAAATTATTTACATACTTTAAGGCCACATGCATTACCAGAAATAAAGGTCATTATACAGAGATGCAACAATAAATTAACCATGTAGATATTACAGTTCTAAATGTCTACAGAACAAACATTGCTTCAAAATACACAAAATGAATATTGACATAATGAAGAAAATTTACAATTGCATCAACATGGGTTGAGATTTTACCAAACTTCTATCAGTAAGATATGTCAAGTATACACACATTTCAGGAAAGATGCATACAGTTTGAACACAAAACCACACACTGAATATGATGGGCATACAACTTTATAAAAAACAGACATTATCTTAGAAGTCCCTAACTTATTTCTACCATGCATGGACATATCTACCTCCATCTGCAGCCACTTTCTCTATTCCCTCATTTATAGCAGATATCCCTCTTCTGTATCTAAAACCAATTTTCCAACAATAACCTGTACCTCATCTCCTTCAACACCTTTTTCAATAATGTAAGGGAACTCTTTAAAATACAAAGCCAGCAATTATTTTAAAAGATAGAAAAGGAGAATATATATTCTGTATATCCATATACTAATTTTTAAACCCACTGATAATGTTCCTTTTAAAGCTTATTTTATGAAGCAATACTCCATTCGGGACCTACATTTCCCACCTAAAATAGTGAATAGATAAGAATTTTTCTGAAGTTTGTTTCTAGTCTATTGAACATCAGCAAAAATTATCTTTTAAAAAATTGTTATATGCTCCCAAAAAAGAGCTATAGAAAATAGGTAGGTCAGTTTTACTTAACTCACTTTCCATTTGAATACTACTGCTTTCAGGAAAAGTAAATAAATATCCCACATTTTTCTAATCTTCAGATGTCTAATTCTACTTATTCTCTCTTTAGATGTGGAATACAATTTTATTATTTTAAATATTCAAACCAAGAACTGCTCAAAATTTACACATATAACTTTGGACTTTAAGATTTTCCTATAATACAATCAATTGTTGATTAAGATTCTATTGAAAGACAATGGGAATATGGCATTGGATTAAATATACCTACATCATCTCTCTCACAAAAAACAACTGAGTAGGGACAAAATCCTGCCTGGGTGAGCTGTTTAGGAAGCCCACAAAACAGGAAACTTCAGGGTATCAATCTGGAGAGAGCACAAAATGTTGATTGCCCAAGGTAAAACCATGAGTTTCTGGCACTTGAGGCTTGAGCAATGGGATGGCTACAGGTCAGAAAGCTGTGGGCCATCCCAGACTCTTGCTGATCACATAGCTGGAGGAGGCATACTCCAAAAGTGGTAGGGTTCTGGTGAATGGTGGAGAGGCGTCTACCCTGTGCGGGTTCGATTGTCTGAACACACTTTTGTGAGCTTTGAGGAGCATACCAGTTGGCTTAAGAAGAAAGCAGGAAGAGGGAAGAGGCAAATCTGCTGTGGCAGCCTGGTTTAGCTAACCATCCTGGGTTAGGGAAAATTGGCCTGGGAGAAGGTGGAGTCAGGCAATTAACTAGTACTGTGCAACTCCCCTAAGGAAGCCGGACAGTAAGAAGTACTTAATAAACTTCCAAGAGCATATTTAGGTTTCCCTGTGAGGAGTGGGTGCTCTCAAAGAGGCTAAGACTCCTTTTTTTCTACAGTGAGTTAAGTCACCAGGGTTCTGTTTGCATTTCAAAAGGGTACTCTCACTCAGGTTATTGCTTCTTGCTGCCTTGGGAGAAAAAGAGTTAGAATAAAAAGGGGAATGGACAGACTCCTAATCAGCAGTTTATCCAATTGCAGTCACTGCCCAAGGGAAAGGAATGAGAGCTTTTTTTTCTTTTAAGATTTATTTTTATTTATTTCTGTCCCCTCCCCATTGTCTGCTCTCTGTGTCCATTTGCTGTGTGTTCTTCTGTGTCCACTTGCATTATCCAGCAGCATTGGGAAATTGCATCTCTTGTTTGTTGCATCATCTTGCTGTGTCAACTCTCTGTGTGCGGTGTCACACCTGGGTGGGCTGCTCTTTTTTCATGCGGGGCTGCACTCCTTGCACATGGGGCACCCTTACATGGGGGTGCCCCTGCATGGCATAGCACTCCTTGTGTGTAGCAGCACTGTGCAAGGGCCAGCTTACCGCACAGGACAGGAGGCCCTGGGGATTGACGTCCGGACCCTCCATATGGTAGACGGTCACTCTATCAGTCGAGTCATGTCTACTTCTCCCCAGGAATGATAACTTTCTGAAGAGCTAATCAACCCAACAAGAAAGTTTGGCTCAGTGGAGGAGTTTCCACTTTGAATACACAAGGTCTCTAGTTAGACTCCTAACCCTGCTTACAGTAGTGATCCACTAAGATATTAAACAGGTAGCTGATACGTCAGGACAGGGAAAACATAGACATTATTCTTGTATTAGCTTCTCTTGGGTCTCTTATTTAAAAAAAAAAAAAAAGGTTACTTTTGTTTGATAATTTAACTTACTTTACCTGCTAAAACCCACTTCAGAATCTGCAGTGAGAAAGTTGCAGGGTAATTGATTGATAAACATCCACAGCCTGAGAAGATCCACAAGGGCTTAAGAGGGGAGGCTGTTTTTCTTCAGTGTTTGTTTGACTCCTTGCCTGTGGGTTTGTCTGGTTTTTTTTTTGTTTGTTTTCTTGTCTCTCTTTCCCCTTTACCCCCACTTTTTTCTTTCCTTCTTTTTTTCTTTTTCTTTTTTTAATTAAGTGCAGCCAGCTTGTTTATTGTTTGCTGTGTTTTCTCTCTCTCAATTTCCTCTTTTCTGTGTGTACCAATTTTGGCTAATAATATTATCTCTTTTCCTTCCTACGTCTTTCATTTTCCACTTTCTGTTGTTGCTTTTACATTCCACCTCCCTTTGTTTAGTCCCCTGTTTTTCTGACTTTTTATTTCTAACTCTTTTATTCTCTTTTCTATCTTTTATTAACATTTCCCCTTTTTGTCCTTTCTTTTCTCTTTCTCTCCTCATCACTCTGGCTTATTAATTCATACTATATAATTCTCCATATTCAGTTTCCCATTTCATTGTAGATACTCCACTTTTTTATTACTGTAACTCTACACTGCTTACATAAGGTAAGTATTTGTTTTCCAACATCTAATATGATTCCTCTGATAACTTTTACTGTCAATATTACTGTTATCCTTTTTCTTTACTTACCTCATTTGCTTTCCCTGGCCTTAAACTTCTTCCTTCAAGGAAACATCTACAAAAACAAGGAAATATTATTAGAAGAACAAAGTGTCAAAGAGAAACCTTAACATGCACACAGAAACAGCAACTAAACAAAACCCTAGAATAGAGGGAGAAGCTAATCACCTGAACAAACCCATCAAGATAAACATATAACCAGACAGCAACAAAAAATTACAAGTCATTCCAAGAAACAGGAAGACATGGCCAAGTCCAATGAACAAACTAAAAAACAGGAAGAGACACAGAATATCAAAACGACTAATCAAAGCTGTCCAAACAAATACCATGGACTAACTTAAGGAAGTGAAGGAAGAGATTAAGGATATTAAGAAAACACTAGGAGAGCATACTGGAGAAATTGTAAACATACTTAAAAAGACAACAGATATGATGGTGATGAATGGCACAATCCAAGAAATCAAAAATACATTCTCAGCAAATAATAACAGATTTAGCAGGCAGAGGAAAGAATTCATGACGTGGAAGACAGCATATCTGAAAACAAACCTATAGTAAAACTGATAGATAAAAAGATAGAAAAAATATGGCCGGGGCTGAGGGATTTGAGTGACAACACTAAATGCACAAACATATACATTATAAGCATCCCAGAAAGAAATGAGAAGGGAAAGGGTACAGAAAGGGAGTTGGAGGAAATAATGGCTGAAAACTTCCCAAATCTACTGAGGGAGATGGATGTACATGACCAGGAAGTACAGTGCACTCCAAACAGTATAAATCCCAACAGGCCTACTCCAAGACATATACTTGTTAAATTAGCCAATGCTCAAGACAAAGAGAAAATACTGAAGACAGCAAGAGAATAGAGAACCATTACATATAAGGGAGATGCAATAAGATTAAGCCTTGGTTTCTCATCTGAAACCATGGAGACAAGAAGGCAGTGGTATGACATGGTCAAGTTACTCAAAGAAAAATGTTTCCAGGCAAAAATTCTCCAACCAGCAAAGCTGGCATTCAAAAGTTATGAAGAGTTAAAAATATTCACAGATAAACAGTAACTAAGAGCATATGCCAATAAGAAACCTGCCCTAAAAAAATACTAAAGGGAGTTCTGCAGGTTGGAAGAAAAAAACAGGAGAAAGAGAGTTGGAGGAGAGTGGAAAAATAACTAAAAAGACAAAAAGAGAAATAAAAATAACATATGACATACATAAATCCAAAGAAAATATGCCTAATGTAAGTAATTCCTTGAAAACAATAACACTGAATGTAAATGGATTAAACTCACCAGTCAAGAGACACAGATTGGCAGAATGGATAAGGAAATATGACTCATCTATATGCTGTCTACAAGAAACCCACTTTAGATCCAGGGATTCAGGGAGGTTGAAAGTGAATTCCTGACTCTCTAAGCAAGCTCAGCATGTAAATGTACTACCTTCACCCAGCATGGGACTTGACTCCCAGTGATGAGCCTCCCTGGCACCAAGAGATTACTACTAATCAACAGCTGGTGATGCAACTAGAAAAAGACCTTGAATAAAAGGGGGAAATAGTAAAGACAAATGAGTTTGTATGGATAAGAGACTTCAAAATGAGTCAGGAGGTCAGCAGAGGGGTCACACTTATGCATATCTCAGCAGGATCCCAGAGATAGCCAAAGTAGATACCACCCCAGGCACTAGTGCTCTTGAGGGCTATGGAGACACATAGGTTCTATGGTCATGGCAGATGGCTCTGGAGTTCAGTGCCTTGCTAGTGGGCCCTACTTTGGAATTTGTGCTCCTGAGTGTGATGGAGTTGGACTCAAATGTGACCTCTCTACACATGCTTACTGAAACTGTGGTTGGTACAGGGATAGGTGTATGGTAAGGAGACCTGAGTTTCTGGACTGTCCATGTACCAGCTGGGCCTTGTGCCTCAGCAAACCCACTTTTTGGTTCATTGGGCATACCCAGGTTAGCTAACAAGGAGGTGAGGAAGGTCAACCATCAACAGGGAACTGAGAGAGTCTACAACTGCAAGCAGGAGAATTGCATCCATTAGCCATGTGGGATCTAAGCACCCTTTCAATTTAGAGGTGGAGTGGACATTGCCATCCCAGGGTCCACAGAATGGAGGAATAAAATATGGATTGGAGTAGACTTACTATTCTACTATTCTACTATATTCTACTGTTCTACTATATTCTATTCTACTACAGAACTATTGTAACTCTAGCAATGGAAGAAATCATATCACTGATGTGGAGACAGTGGCCACAGAAATTGCTGAGGGCAGGGAGAGGGAAGAAGAGGTGTGATATAGGTGCATTACTGGGACCTGAAATTGTCCTGAATGATATTGCAGGGATGGATGTAGTTTACACTCTTCCCCAGTCCATTCAGTGGGTTATTGGTTATGGGATTCCCCATAACCCACTGAATGGACTGGGAAAGAGTGTAAACTACAATGTGAACCATAATCCATGTGGTGTAACAGTGCTCAAAAATATATTTGTCAAATGCAATGAATGTGCCACAGTGATGAAAGAGGTTGTTGATGTGGGAAGTGTGGGGGTGGGGTAGGGAGTGGGGTATATGGGAACCTCTTATGTATCTTTAAAAATCTATGCACCTTTAAAAAGACAATAAAAATTTGCTAAAATAAAAATAAATAAAAATAAATTGAATAGCTGGAAAACAATCTTATAAGCAAACAATAACCAAAGAAAGGGTAGGAGTAGCTTTACTAATATCTGACACAATAGACTTTAAGTGCAAAACTATTGTAAGAGACAAAGACAGACACTATTAGTAAAAAAGAGAAATCTTTCAAAAGAAAAGAGCCATTATAAATATCTATGCACCCAACCAGGGTGCCTCAAAATACAAGAGGCAAACACTGGAAAAACTAAGTGGAGAAATGGATGCCTCTACATTTATAGTGGGGGACTTTAATACTCCATTATCACCATTAGACCAAACATCTCAACAGAGAATCAATAAAGAAACAAAGACTTTGAATAATGTATTAGAGGATCTGGACCTAATAGATATATACAGAACACTACACCCAAATACAACAGGATATACATTCTTCTTAAGTTCACATGGATCATTCTCCAAAATAGACCACATGCTCAGCCACAGAGAAAGTGTCAATAAATTCAGAAAGATTGAAATAATACAAAATAATTTCTCTGACCTAGTGGAATGAAGCAGGAAATCTGCAAGGGTCAGAGAACCAGAGTTGGCACAAAGATGTGGAAGTTAAGCAACACACTCTTAGACAAATAGTGGGTGAAGGAGGAAATCTGAAAAAAAATCAGTAGCTACCTTGAAACTAATGAATATGACAGCACAACATATCAAAACTTATGGGATGCAGCAAAAGCTATACTGAGAGGGAAATTCATAGCCATAAATTCATATATCAGAAAAAGAAGAAAGCGCTAAAGCTGAAGACCTAAGTGCACACTTGGAGGAATTATAAAACAAAAAGCAACAAAAAACTAACCCCAAAGGAAGTAAAAATAAATAAATAAATAACAAAAAATATCAAAGATCAGGGCAGAACTAAATGAAAAAGAAATTAAGAAATAACTAGGCAAAAAAACAAACAAACCAAGAACTTGTTCTTTGAGAAGAACAATAAAATTGATAAAATAGACTAACAAAGAAAAAAAGAGAGAATATGAAAATTCACAAAATAAGAAATGAGGTAGGGAATATCACCACTGATCCTACAGTAATAGAGCATCATAAGAGGATACTTTGAAAAACTATATGCCAACAAGAAGGACAATTTAGAGGAAATGGACAAATTCCTAGAAACACATAAGTAGCCTACATTGATGAAAGAAGAAATTGATGATCTCAACAGACCAAACACAATTAAAGAGATAGAATCAGTCATTAAAATCCTCCCAACTAAGTACCCAGGACAGACAGCTTCATAGGTGAATTCTACCAATCATTCCAGAAAGAACTAACATGGATCTTGCTACAACTCTTCCAAATTTGACATAGAAGGAGCATTGCCTAACTCATTCTATGATGCCAACATTACCGTAATATTAAAACCATACAAAGATGCCACAAGAAAGGAAAATTACAGACCAATCTCTCTAAAGAACCTAGATGCTAAAATCCTCAATAAAATACTTGCTAATCATGTTCAACAGCACATCAAAAGAATTATACACCAAGACCAAGTGGGTTTCATCACTGGTATGCAAAGATGGTTTAATGTAAGAAAATCAGAGAATGCAATGCACCACATAAACAGATCAAAAGAAAAAAATTCACATGATCATGTCTATAGACACAGAAAAAGCATTTGACAAAGTACAGCACACTTTCCTGATAATAACACTGCAAAAGATAGGAATAGAAGGAAAGTTTCTGAACATTATAAAGCGTATATATGAAAAACCCACAGCTAACATCATATGCCATGGAGAAATCCCTTAAAACCTTCCCCTCTAATGTCAGTAACAAGACAAGGATGCCTGCTATTGCCCCTCCTGTGGGGAGCCGCCCGCTGTGAGACCTATTTACAGCCTGCCACAACATGGCGGATCTCACAACATGGCGGAGTTCACAAATCTGCCCTGTCATTGCCTTGTTCTTCTCCCTCTTTGTTTCTTCATTCTCCCTTTCTCACTGCAACTCTCTTAGTTTCTTTGTTCTCCCCTTCCCGCCGTAACTCTGGCGACCACAGCAATACGCATGTGTAAGGTGCGAGACTTCGAAGACCTGACGCGAACTGTCGGCCAATCCCCTCCTTGGACGTCTGCCACCCACAAAACCAGCCTATCACCTACGTACACGTTCCCTTCCCTCCCTATAAATTCCCATGTTTTACCCCCAATAAATGAGACTTGATCAGAATCCTGTCTTGTCTCCATTCTTCTCTTGACTCCTGCCCCATCCTGCTTCTTTCCACAGGTCCCTGGATTGCCCCGGCTGGAGCAAGTGGCGCCCAACGTGGGTGGGACAGCCCTGCCCACCGTTGTTTGCGGGACCCAGGGGAAGAAGCAAGCTGATACACAAAGGAAAAACCTGCGCAGGTGGTTTTTGAGAATAAGGAAGACCTGAGAATTCTTGGGCAGAAGACCTCGGCCGCCGGCCTGGGTGGAAGACCTGAGCTTTCAGCTTGGGTGGAGGAGACCTTCAGGGAACTGCCTATTCCCTGGAAGACGTCTCAGTAAGTGATCGGCTAAAATGGGGCAGGGCTCCTCTAGTGATCGTTCCCTTTTCCTATCCGGCCGACAGGCCACGCTTAAGACAAGAGGAGTAAAGGTTCATGTTAAAGAACTTTCTAAATTTTTTGCTTTCCTTGAAGAAATTTGTCCCTGGTTTCCCCAAGAAGGTACTATCGATGAACAATGGTGGCGCCACGTAGGCAAAGCCCTACAGGACTTTTACAAGACTTTTGGCCCCAGTAAGGTCCCTGTTACTGCCTTTAATTATTGGACTGTAATTAATGATCTTTTGGCTGTGCGCCATCTCTGCCCTCAAGCGGCTGAAGTTGTTAAACAGGGCGAAAAAGTTCTTTGTTCACCTATCCCCCCACCCCCTCCTATGCAAGACAATAAGTCTCCTCAGCCTTCACCTCCTGTTCCTCAGGTTGCATGACCTTTCAGTTGCTTGAGTTCAGTCTCCATCACTATACATGGTGAGGGCGAAAGTTCCCCTTCTGATGATGAAAATCACTCAGACACACATCTAAAACCTAGTATCATATCCCTTAAAAGTAACCTCCCTGTATCTCAGGCTCCGGATCTTACGGCTAACCATACACTCCATTATCCCCCGCCCACCATGCCAACACTTGTTCCTCCGCCGCCTCTCTATCCTGCCCTTCCGCCCTCCCTACCCCCGGGAAACTATCTCCCTGCGCCTCAGGCTCCGCCTCCTCCTCCCCCCCACTCCTTTACTTCTTCCTACGTCTCAGCCACCTCCTCCTGCTTCCTTTCCTGTTTCTGAACCTCCTGATGCAAATGCTCAATTACGCTCTGAAGTTTCCACTCTAACTGCTCAGTTACTAGAAAAAACCCGCCTTTTGGAGCAGCGTAACTCCCTTATCCATCAGCTGGCCATATACCCCCCTGCCCCTCCTTTGTCTGCTATGCCCACACAGGCCGTTACTCATACCCTCCCTCCAACCATTTTCGTGGCGCACTCAACCGCATCCGTTCCACCTTAGCCAGGCATGCCACCGCCTCCGTCTTCCTTGTTACTAAATCACCAGCAGACATTGATTTACCACCCTCAGACGATGATGACGCTTTCCCTAGTGCTTCGGCCCCCACTCTCCGTAACTCCGAGCAGCGCCATACCCCATTTGATTTAAAAGCCCTAAAAAAGCTTAAAACCGCCGCCTCCACCTATGGGCCCACTGCTCTGTAACAGGCTCGGGAGATTATCAAAGAACTGTGCAACAAGCAAGATATGACCCCACCCTTTCCTCCCAAATTCAAACCACGGCCCTTAGAGCCTGGAAAAGGCTGCCTACAAAAGAATGCCCTGCCTCCTCCCTCACTACTATTAAGCAGTGGCCAGAGAAACCCTTTTCAGATTTTGTAGGCAGATTGTGCCGGGCTGCAGAAAGACTATTTGGCATTACCAACACATAAACAGACTATGTAAAGCAAATTGCCTTTGTAAATGCAAATGCGACTTATCAGGCCGCAGTTAGACCTTATAGAAAGGAGGAGAACTTGTCTGGTTACATCAGGCTTTGTTCTGAAATTGGCCCCGCCTATCAACAAGGCCAGCCACAAGCCCCAAAATCCAAACAAGCTTATAAGGCAATCAACTCTGTTCCGGCAAACGCTGACCGCTTTCAAAACTCTTCGGGCTCCCTACTGTCTACATGACAATGTAGCTCTAGGCTAGTGAAGGCTAATATAGCTACTCCACTGGAAACAGAGAGAAACTGGCAACATTTGTGTTTTATTTCCATGCTAATTCTGATTGGGCTTACTTAACCAAGATAATAAAATTGGTACCAAGTTTTTATCAAGGTCTAAAGAAAATTTTCAGTTTTAAATCAATAGTTTTATCCAGAACTTCAAGTCTCAGTTTAATCTTACAGTAATAATCCAAAAATGTGTGTTAATGGTCTGTCTAAACTGCAAAGTGAAAACTTAACTACATTTATGCTGCTCAAGTTATTTTAACTGATTGCTGATAACTAATAATGTTTCCAAGCACAAGCTTGCATATTACAGGCGACATGAATTCCAGAAGAGATCTTAAGAGGTACAATCTAAGATGTGCTATATAACAGAGGATTTAAAAGCAGCTATTCCAAGAAAGTAAAGAATTATGAGTCGATTGCAAATACATTGTATGTTTCTGTTAATGTGTTGTAATTGTTTTGTGTTTGTCTGTTCATTCAATGTCAGTGTATATTGTGATACCTCCGGATGGTAAATATAAATTAGTAGATATTTTTAAAAGAGCTCTATTCAAATGGCCAAAAATTAAATAAGCGCTTATATTAATACTTAAGTTTATTATATTAATACATAAGTTTAAATGTTAATAAGATATCTACAATAATAAAAATTGTAAGTCTTGATTAACAAATTACTATGCCTTTTCATAAAAAAATGGTTCTTGCCTAGATTGAAATGAATTATTTATCTTTCTTCACAGGATAATATGAAGGATGCAAAACTTAAATGAATATTTGGTTAAAAGTTTGTGAAAATGCTAACTGAAATTTAATAAGTTTTGCAAAAAGGCGTATTTTGTCCTAAAATAGGATGACTAATTTTTCATAAACTCTTGGAAATTAATTTGCATGTGGCGAGTTGTAGAAGGTATTGTGGTAACTTTAAGTAAGGGAATGTGTTCTGTGAAGGTAAAAGTTGTCTTAAAATAATATAGTCTATATGGTTATAAATAATTATAAGAAGTTTAATGAAGCATTGTTTAAATTAAGGTATTTAAATGGCTAATTCCAAAAAGTCATTATTAAATATATATAAAACTGAATTGATGATGATAAATAATAAAAAGTAATTTTATAACAGGAAAACTTGTTGGTGGCTAGTCTTCCCTGCAAACTGGCTTCTAGGGGACTGTTTCTGGTATTACATGCTACTAAGTATTTAAACTGAAGAAAAGTTCATTATTTTAACAAGCTCATTTAGTGTTGATGGCAGTGATATGTTGTAAGAAGTTTGCCTGGTAACTTAGTATGTGGGATATATGGAATGTGTTTTTATTACTAAGGAAACAGGAGATGATTTCATCCTGAAATAAAATGATTGATTATTGAGAAAGAGTAAAATGTGGGACAAATGGATATTGAAAGTGTAGAAGGTTTGTGGAAAGAAATTTTTATGGTTAGAGTTAAGTAAGATTTGATGGGTCTGTCTATAAAGTTTGAAAAAGCCTTAGTATCAAGTAGTATGTATCAAAGTTAAAAATATTGTTCTTTTTCAAAGTCTCTGAAATCATTAGTCTGTTCTGGTGAAAGTTTATAGAAAGTTTATGTCCTGAATAATCAGTATACAAAGAGTCTGTTTTATCAAAACAGATTCTTATGCTTTAACCTCATCATTTCCTCAGTGTTCAAGGAAGAAAGGGTCTTATCTCTTTTAAAGGAAATAATGTTTAAACCTGCTTTCTAAAAATCAAATCCTGAAAAGCAGCTTTTTATTTCAAACTAATTACAAGAGATTTGTTCTTTTACCTTGAAAGAAAAAACAGTTAAGTTCATTTAATATGTTATTAGTTGAGTGTTTAAAAGTGTTATAAAATTAACAGCATTTTTTAACCCTCTTTTAATTAAAGTTGTATGAGTAAAAGATTCCTATGAATGCTTAAGAGTGTATAAATTTACCAATATTTCAGGATAATATTAAAAGAGAAGTACAATGTGGTTAATTATGGTTTCAATTATTATGAAAGAGTATGTGTCACAGAAACAACCTCTTATCATAGATTAAATTAACAACACTAGTATGCAGCAATCCCAAACACTGCTAGTTTGTTGCAAAAAGTTAAGTCCAGCTGTATTGCTATCACTTTGTTTTAAAACTTGCTAAGACTTTCTTTAGTTTCTTCTTACACAAATCAAGCCAGCTGCATTCCTCTATCTATAAAATACCCAACAATAAACTTTTGCAGTGCTTTTCAGGACTATGTGCATAGCCCAACCAACTTGTACAGTATTTACTGATAGTAATAGTAATAAAAAAGCAGCATATGTTACTTCTTGAAATGAACAGGCTTGGCAGGCTCCATTCACGTCTGCCCAGCGTACTGAACTTGCTGCCATCATTAAGGTGTTAACAATATTTAAGGAACCTGCCTTTTCCTTCAGGAGGAATGCTGCTACTACGTGAATGAATCTGGTATTGTTGAGCAAAATGTTAAGAAATTGTGAGAATTGCGGGAAGGAATACTGCCCTCCCAATCAACTTCCTCATCTGCCTGGCTCACCTCCCCCCTCGTAACATGGCTAGGTCCCCTCCTCAGCCCCCTAATCGCTTTCCTTTTAATCTGTGCATTTGCGCCTTGCCTCCTTAAATTTCTCCAAGAAAGGATGAAGCAAATCTCAGCCCACGTGATGTATCTTGCCGCTGTTCGTCAGTACCAACCTCTCCGGACCAAAGAACAAACAGCCAACCTTTGAAAATGCAAATTTCTTATTTTGTTTCATTTGCTATCCTGTACCCTAATAGCATTTCTTTGCCTGTTTTCTCCTTACAGTCACCACTTCCCTTATCACGGCTTAACCTTCTCTGTTTAATTCATATCACTGAACGGCTTCGGCAAAGATCCAGCGGCTCGAATGAGCAATGGGCACCCTGGCCTGACAAGACCGGGGTGGGTGTGGCCACACCCACTAATCTCAGTATGTCATGCATGTCATGCATGGTATAGGGCTCCCCATTATAGCTTGCTGTAATTGCAAGTCATCTGTCGCTGAGGCGCTGGACTGGTTAGCCAATGACGGGCAACTGGGCTGACCCATCAGTCAACCTAAGACAGGGACATAGCCTTTTGCTGCCATGATTCCCGATGACGGGTAAGACTGATCACATACCGGGTAAGGCGAATCACTTACTGGGTGCAGCCCTGACCTAAAACAGGCACAGCCCCCCTTTCAGCACGGGAGCACCTTGCAGCCACATGCCACTACTGAAAATAAGCCCTGCTCTAACATGAGCCATCGCTGGCTGTTCCTTTCTTCAGTTCATTACATATTACACAGAAAAGGGGGACCTGTGGGGAGCTGCCTGCTGTGAGACCTATTTACAGCCTGCCACAACATGGCGGATCTCACAACATGGCGGAGTTCACAAATCTGCCCTGTCATTGCCTTGTTCTTCTCCCTCTTTGTTTCTTCATTCTCCCTTTCTCACTGCAACTCTCTTAGTTTCTTTGTTCTCCCCTTCCCGCCGTAACTCTGGCGACCACAGCAATATGCATGCATAAGGCGCGAGACTTCGCAGACCCGACGCGAACTGTCGGCCAATCCCCTCCTTGGACGTCTGCCACCCACAAAACCAGCCTATCACCTACGTACACGTTCCCTTCCCTCCCTATAAATTCCTGTGTTTTACCCCCAATAAATGAGACTTGATCAGAATCCTGTCTTGTCTCCATTCTTCTCTTGACTCCTGCCCCACCCTGCTTCTTTCTATAGGTCCCTGGATTGCCCCCGCCGGCCGGAGCACCCTCCTGTTTAACATCGTAGAAGTATTTGCTTGACCACTGAGGCAAGAAAAAGAAATAAAAGGCATCCAAATTGGAAAGAAAGAAGACAAAATTTCACTATTTGCAGATGACATGATCCTATACCTAGAAAGCCCTGAGAAATTTACAAAAAAAATCTTCTATAAAAGAGTTCATTAAAGTCACAGGTTATAAGATCAATGTGCAATAATCAATAGCATTTCTGTACATCAGTAATGAGCAATCTGAGAAGGAAATCTAGAAAAAAATACCATTTACAATAGTAAATAAAAAAATCAAATACTTAGGAATAAGTTTAACTAAAGATGTAATTGATTTATACAAAGAAAATTACACAACACTGCTAAAGGAAATCAAAGAAAACTTAAATAAATGGAAAAATATTCCCTGTTCATGGATAGGAAGACTAAATTTCATTAAGGGTCTATCCTACCCAAACAACTCTACAGATTTGTTGCAATTCCAAAAAATTCAACACAGCTTTTTTAAAATGAATTTGAAAACTATGAAATTTATTTGGAAGGAAAAGAGTCCCTGAATAGCCAAAGACATATTAAAAAACTAAAATGAAATTGGAGGAATCATACTACCTGACTATAAAACATACTACAAAACTATAGTGGTCAAAACTGCATGGTATTGGTAAAAGGATAAACATACTTACCAATGGAACTGAGTTGAAAGTTCTGATATAAATCTTCACATATAATTCACCTGATATTTGGCAAGGCCACCAAGCCCACTCAACTGGGAGAGAATGGCCTCTTTAACAAATGGTGCTTGGAGAACTGGATATCCATATGCAAAAGAATGAGAGAGGAACACCATCTCACACCTTATACAAAAATCAACTCAAGATGGATCAAATATCTACATATAAGAGCCAAGACCATAAAGACCTTGGAAGACAATGTAGGGAAGTATCTTCAGGACCTTGTAGTAGGAAATGTCTTCATGAACTTCACAACCAAAGCATAAGCAGTGAAAGAAAAAATAGGTAAATGGGCCCTCCTCAAAATTAAATTAAAACCTTTTGCACCTCAAAGGAGTTTGTCAGGAAAGTGAAAAGACAGCTTATCCAATAGGAGAAATTATTTGGCAACCACATATCTAAGAGGAGCCTAATATCCAGTATATACAAAGAAGTCCTATATCTCAAAATTAAAAAGACAGACAATGCATTTAAAAATTGGGCAAGAGATTTAAACAGACACTTGTCCAAAGAAGAAATACAAACGGCTAAAAAGCACATGAAAAGATGCTCAACAGCACTAGCTATTAGGGAAATGCAAATCAAAACTGCAATGAGATGCCATCTTACACCCATTAGACTGGTGACTATTTAAAAAAACAGGACTACAAGAGTTGGAGAGGATGTGGAGGAATGGGAACCTTTATCCACTGCTGGTGGGAACATAGAATGATCCAGCCATTGTGGGGGACAGTTTGGACTTTCCTCAAAAAATTAGCTATAGATTTGCCATATGACCCAGCAATACCACTGCTGGGTATATACCCAGAAGAACTGAAAACAAGGACATGAACTGATATATGCACACCAATATTCATAGGAGCATTATTCACCATTGTCAAAAGTTGGAACCAACCCAAATGCCCATCAACAGATGAATAGATAAACAAAATGTGGCATATACATACAATGGAATACTACTCAGCTGTAAGAGGGGATACAATACTAACACATGGGAAAACATGGATGAATCTCAAGGACCAAATGCTGAATGAAGCAAGCCTTGCATTGAAGGACAAATGCTACATGACCTCTCCGATATGAATTAAGCAAATTGAGCTTTCTCAGATAGCTGGAGTCTGGAAGATAGGCTTACAGGAAATAGGTGGGGAGAGGAAGGTTATGAGCCAATGTTCAGATGGGGAAAATTTATGATAAGGTAGAGGTAAGTAGTTGTGCAGTGAAGGGATATGATGGGGGTACAGGGATACTATTGGGTTGGGCTGTGCAGGCTTGATGGGGGCTAGGGCTGGGAGGATGGGTCAGATGGTCCTTGGAACGAGGGGGAGGGTTGGGGGCAAGCAGGTGAACATGGAGTATTGGCGGTTATATGGTCAAACTATAATATTGAGAAAACTCTTTAGAAAATGTAATAAGGAAGGGTTACTGGTTTAGGGTGTTGGATGGGGGGCATTTGGGGACAGGGTGCACCTGGGGCAGGCTTCTAGGGAGGTTGTGAGTGCTCATCTTGTCATAGTGTGTTATATCAGTGGGTGGAGACCCATACAATGAACAGGAAGGTGCTGTACCTACATCTTGGGGAGGCCCAATGTTCTCAAACAGAGGCAAGGGTGTCTCATGAGAGCATGTGTGGCTCTTAATGGGGGAGGACAGACTAGTGTGTCAAGCCCTCAGCATTGTTGCAAGTATCTATGAATCTTGTCTTTCAAGTAGTGATGGTTGGTTGTCACTGTGGGCCCCGGATGGGAGGGGTGAGAAGAATAGAATAGTTGGAAGAGGGGGTAACTGGGGCCAATGGGGGTGTTCTTCATGATCCTGCAATGATGAATACAGGCCATGTAACATCCACATGTAAAAAGATCATTGTTTGGGAGGGGGGAAGTGGGGGAATTGTTGGCTATATGGGAGTATTCTGTATTCTGTATGTGATTTTACTGTGCTCTAAAACTTCTTTGAAGATATGATAAAAAAAAGAGAAGGTAAGACACTGAGGAGGAAATGAAAGAGATTGCCTTATCACTGTACATATAGGAAAACACCTATTACAGTGATGAAAGGCAAAACATTAAAAATTTTTTTATCATGATTTTAATTTTTTAATATGCCAAATTTTTAAACTTTATTTTAGTTTTTCTAAATTATTATGTATTTTATTTCTAATGTCATTACTATTTCATTTTCCTATTAAGTAAATTTGGCAATATATTGGGCTTCATTTTTGAAGAAGTTTTGGATCACAGAGGGGTTCAACTATGACAGGAGGAGCACTGGTGTGGTGTGTCAATGACAGGGGTTCATGGGAGGGAGTTTGCCTGGACATGCATATAGGATATATAGATATGTTTGGATGTTCATTGGGTATTGACAGAGTAGGTAGAGATTCACATGACAACTGAGGGACTGCTGGATTCCCATCCTGAGGAGCTCTGCCACATTCTCCAATGGAAAAGCAACAATCCCCAAAGTGCAAGGGCAATGACCAGTGAAGAAGGATGGTCCAATGATGGGCCCTTGATACTGATGACTATACTTATGAGCCTGTTGTGTCTGAAATTTCAACTTGGCCTAGTGTTGCAGGGTGACTGAGAGTTACCTCCTTAGAGCCTCCATGTGTTCAAATGTGGCCACCTCTAAGTCAAACTCAGCATATAAATTCATTACCTTCCCCTCAGGGTCAGATATGACTCCCAGGGATGAGCCTCCCTGGGGCCAAGGGATTACTACCAAGAACCAACTGGTGATGTAACTAGAAAAAGGCCTTGAATAAAAGAGGGGAATGGTAAAGACAAATAAATTTATATGGATAAGAGAATTCAAAATGAGTTGGGAGGTCATCAGAGGCGTCACACTTATGCATGTCTCAGCAGTATCTCAGAGACAGCCAAAGTAGATACAACCCCAGGTAAGGTGTCCTGAGAGATATGGAGACACCCAGGTCCTACTGTCATGGCAGATGTTTCCAGATTCAGTGCCTTGTCAGTGGGTCCTACTTTGGAATTTGTGCTCCTGAGTGTGATGGAGTTGGACTCAGATGTCACTTCTCTACACATGTCTCTTCTGTCCCTTTTATTGAACCCATGGTTGGGGTGGGGTTGGTATATGCCCTGGAGAATTGAATCTCTGGGATGTCAATGTGCCAGCTGGGCCCTGAGCCTCAGCGTTGTTGCAGCACCTACTCTCCAGTTTGTTGGACTAATTCAGGTCAGTTGATAAGGGTTTGAAGATCACCACACCAAGGAATGGAGAGAATCTATAGCCTCAAGCACAAGAGTTCCATCTACTAGCCATTTGGGAATGAAGTCCCCTCTCAATTAAGAGGCGGAGTAGGCATCGCCACCCCAGGGTCCTGAGGATGGAGGAATAAAATATGGATCAGAGTAGACTTACTGGTATTCTACTATAGAATTGTTGTGACTCTAACAATGGAAGAATTTATATCATTGATGTTTCCACAGTGGCCACTGGAGTTGCTGAAGGCAGGGAGAGGGAAAAGGAGATTGATATGGGGGCAGTTTTGGAACTTGAAGTTGTCCTGTATTACATTGCAGGGACAGGTGCAGGACATTATATATCCTACTATAATCCACTGAATGGACTGGGAGAGAACGTAAACTACAATGTAAACTATAATCCATGCTGTGTAGCAGTGCTCCAAAATATATTCCTCAATTACAATGAATGTACCACACTAATGAAAGAAGTTGTCGATGTGGGAAAAATGGATGGTGTGGGTGTGGAGCATATAGGAACCTTCTGTATTTTTTAATTAACATTCTGTGAGATTTAGATATGTTTTAAAAATAAGTAAAAAATGCACTAAAATTTTTTTTAAGTGTAAAGAATAAAATCAGAAAGACAATGGGATGGTATTAGATAGTATTTTCCAAAAGCCCAAAGCATTAGATAAATCCAAAGAATTTTATTCGCCTTAAAACCACAGGTGAATTTAGTAAGTAAGCCAGCATTTATTGAATACCTACTGTGTCAGGGATTGTGTTAATTATAAAGAATCTAAATTTAAAGAGAAATCAGATGAGTCATTTAGGTATTGAATTTGGCTGTTCTTAATATGATTTGGAAATATAGTGTTTAAAACACAAAAAGGTTTATTCTCTCCTATGTGAAGGTCTGGATGAAGAGACCAGTGCTAATACTGCAGCTGCACAATGCCATCATGCACCCTGGCTACTTCATTATCTCTTTCTCTATCCCATGCAGTTTTCATTCTCAAGGTCATCTCAAGGTCATCTCATGGACCAAGATGGCTCCTGTACTTCAGCTATTATATTCCAACTCCAAGGAGCAGGAAGACAGTGGGAGAAACAGAGTAAAAATGTAGCCAATCCTTTTAACAACTTTTCTAAAAGTTCCACACAACAGTTTCCAGAACTTTCATATCAACTGCTCAGACCTATGTCTAGACCTTCTTGGGATGAGGAACTGGATGTGAAACAGTCTCTGTCAGGGTGCTTCAGGAATCTAATACTAATTCTGACTTTACATAGGCTGTGGTTCTCCCTTCTACTTCTGGACTCACTTATTGTGATTTCTTCTTATGTTTGGCCTCTAGAAACTTTCCTTACTTGATTGCTGGATAGCTAGACAGCTAGATAGAGATATGGAAACAGGTATAAAGATTTATATATATATATATATATATATATATGATATATTGATGCATTGAGAGTTTCAAGATAGCAAATGTGAAGGATATGGCTGTAAAAAGGAATCATCTTACTTACATTTTTCAATTTTCTTATTCTGATGAAAGCAAAGATTCCTCCAATAATCAGAAATATTAATAAGGTTATTTCCAAAAAGAGAAATAAAAATATGGAATCAATAAATCATCCAAAATAGCACCATCCTATTCTTAATACACTTTGAATTTTAAATAGTTATATTTGGCTTAAGAAAGTATCAATCCTTCTTAGACTATAAAATAGGGGTTTCTTGGTACTAAAATATTGACCCTGGGAAAACTTTGCATATGTCAGATTTTAATTTTTAAAAATTAATTTAGAAATAAATATTTTAAAATTGAATAGTTGTATATCTAAAGATGCATTTCCTAATATTATGTAATGCCCTCTAATTTCATAGTTTCATTATATATAAGTACATTGTAAGTTACCTGTACTATATTTTAGTAAATTAACTTGAGAATATTCTACCTTAATTATTCATGTAAATAATAAATATATTTTTGTTTAGGTGAATGAGATCAGATATTATGAAGAGAAAATTAATGACTTAGATGCAGATGACACTTTCTAACATAGCTTATCTGGGGAATATTTTAGATTAGAAGTTTTTGATGCTGTAGAGGTCTGTAACAGCATTAAAATACATTCCTTGATTATAAAGTAATTACTTTTTTTAATGCCATGGAAATACTTTGCTGAAAATGTAGAAATGAGAGGGAATTGCAATGCTTTTAACATGTACCTAAGTACTTCTGAAATACCAAAGGCAATCTCTGATTCCAAATAATCAACAGAAAACAATGGAAAATTTATGAATAATAAAATACATAAATATGATTATTGAAGATTATGGCTTTTATAAAAATAATTGTGTGAGAATACACATCTTATAATAATCAAAAGTAATGTGTATTAATGTATTTCAAATGAATATTTCACTAATAACTTTTGAGTGGTCTCATAGATACAAATCTTTGGAGGAAAATCATAAAATACTGTTTAATTCAATTTCAATAACCAGTAGGTAGAGATAAAATTGTTCTAACATGTGGTCCAATCTTATAAAGATACTTTAAAGATTAACGGTTTTAGTCCCATATTTCTGGAAATTTGGCACCCATTCTCATCACCAGGAAGAGTGCATTAAACAAATGAAGCCCTGGTCTCAGCCCAAGGCATTCTGATTGACAAGACTGTGGAGCAGGACCGGGAATCTGCATGGCCCTAACTTGGTGATTTTACTGTGCACCAAAGTTGAAATCCACTAGTTTAGAATGTATAGAGAATTTTGTACCTTAAATTTAGTATTTAAAATTTTATCCTAGTATTAATGGGTGGTCATTGAAAAGACTTAAACAAAGGAGTGATATCATCCGACATCTGATTTAGATGAACGCTTTGTCTGTAGTATGGAAGTGGGAAGCACAGAAAATATGGAGGATGAGTGGATGTATGAATATCAATTATCCCACTATTGTAAACTCTGTCATGCAGAAGTCCAGAAATTTATGAAGATACTTTACCCTAAAGGAGAAGGAGGAAAATCCCCATCTCTTAAGTGTGAGCTGCACACAGTGACTTCCAAAGAAGGAAGAAAGGGAATAACCACACATTGGAGAAACCCAGCAAATGCTACCTCAGCTGGAAGATAAAGGTTCACATCAACAGGGATAAGTCATGTTAACAAAAACTCTTGATATGTGATGAGAATGACAGTATGACATTTTACTTCTGTGGTCTTCTTCCCAAGTCTGAGAATCCCAATCTACTTGTGAGAAAGACATCAAATATTTCCTAATTTATAAACCACCTGAACAATGGTCATCAAAACTGTCAATATTATCAAAAATGAGGAAAATCTGAGAGCTTTCTCAGTCTAGAAGAGCTTGAGATATGATGACTAAATGTACTGTGGTATCCTAGATGGGATCTAGGAATGGAGAAAGGACATAAGGTAAAAATTAAAGAAATCTTAATGATGTATAAAGTGTAATTAAGACTAATGTATCAATATTGGTTCATCGATTGTGACAAATGTACTATACTGTTGTAAGAGGTTAATGGTAGGGGAAATTGGTTGTATAATACATAGGAACTTTATTATTTTTACAACTTTTCTATAAATCTAACTATCTTAAAGCAAAATGTTAATTTTTAAAAAGCTATTATAATACTTTAGGGGATATATGATAGAAAGTTGAACTAAGAGTACTGAAGAAAAGTTGAAGAGAAATGGCTATTAATCAACAGTATATAGAGATAAAATGACTGGGGATGTATAAGTGTGTGTATAAGGGGTATGTTCTAGGTATGATTTACAGAGATGGAAAGATGGTGATGCCATTCAATGAGAAAGGATTTTCTGGAAGAGATATCATCTATTTTTTACTCAATATTTTAAAAACTCCCAGCATTCACCATGATAAAAACATGCCCTAGGTAATAGGTGTTCTAAGGAGAATGAGAAATATGTGAAGCAGATATGAGCACAATCAATAACCTGAAGCTGAACCTTGCTATACTGCAAGCCCATAAGAAAGAAAAATAAATATTTGTTGTAAATCACTGAATTTAAGGATGGTTTGCTATGTAGCATTACTGAAAGAATTACTTAGTTAAAAAACATACATGTCCACTGTGCACATATAAAAGTTTTGCTTCGAGAGATTTTTATAGGTAGAATTTTGAGATTATATTTTTCTGCATGCTTATTAACTATAAATTTATCAACTAAATACTTTCAAGTTTTGTTCAACACTGTCAAATTAATTCCCAAAGAGATTACCCTGATTTATACTCCCACCAGCCATGCATGCTACCTTCCATTTTCCTTAATGATTGCAAGTACTTGATTTTGCCTATCATTTAATTTTTTGTCTTTTTGATAGATGAAAGATTGATTTTCATTTTTCATATTATTTGCATTTACCTAACCACTTGTGTTGACATCTTTTTATATAATGCAGGGTTCCTCTTTAAAATAAAAGTTGGTAATATTTCTAAAAATATAAGGTATGGAGAAACAGGCTGCCTTCTAACTCCATTGATAAAATATTAATTTGATAAATTTGGGAAAGGGAACTATTAAAATTATGTATGCATATATTTTATGACCAATAATATAATTTCTTGACATATAGCCTCAAACTATCTCCCACAGTTGCTGCATTGTTTGCAATCTTAATGTCCATCAATAGAATGCCTAGCCTGATATAAACTTACCATGGAAAATTGCCAAGCATTTTTAAAATAAAGTAAAATAGTATGTCCCAACATGAAAGTGTGTCTGAGACATACTCTTAAGAAAAATAAGAAAGTTTAAGAATGATAGAATTTACAAAAATGCACACACAAATTCTACATTTTTCAAAAGGTACATGCAATTACTTGTAAATGCATAGGAAAAGGTTTAAATGGGTGCATACTAAAACATATAATGAAAGCTAACTCTGGAGACAGCTAGAAATGAGTGATGCTCCATGAAAAATGGAACTTTATTCTGTTTACATTTTTATAATAAAGATACACTACAGTCAGTAATTCTTTTTGAATAAAATGTATTATTTTTTAAAAATTCTGCAAATTGCTATTTAAGGAAATGAACTCTGAAGAATAAACTAGAAGGGTAATAGAGAGAAAGAGTCATAAATTTGAATGAGAATTTGGATGGGTGTTTGGTTTGCCAGTTCCTCGTCTTTAAAGACTAGAAGGACTTTAAATTTCAACACAGAAGGAGAATAATCAGACAAGACAGGTTGAAAGTACAGGAAGTAGAAGGAAGTATCCCTGGGGCAAGGTCCTGATGAGGTTGGTGAGTATAGGGTCCAGCAGAGAAATGAACAGGCTTGACATGAACAAAAAGAAGGACTCTTTCTGGGAAAGAGAGTCTGGGAGTAGATAGGGGTATAGTGAGAAGGCTGTGATTTCCCATGTAATTGTTTCTGTTTTCCTGTCTAGCAGAAGGTAAGGGTATTGGTTGAAAAGAGACCAGGTGGATGTGACTAAGCAGTGAAAGAGTTAGAGGTTCCAAGGGTAACGGAGGAGAGTCTGGGTGTCAAATGGAAATCAACCCTTTTTGAATTACTCCTTGATTTTCTCTTCCAATGTGTAGCAGCTTTGGGGTACTAGAAACTATTTTGAAGGGAGCCTGTATTTTCAGATCAAAGATGATGGGGGAAAGCTTTTAAAAATAAAGAATTCATTTACTAAGGAATACACATGAGAGATACAAAGAATCTAGAATAATTGACAACATGAATGCTAAATGAATACAAAGGGGAAAAGAGGGTGTATTAAGAAGCCAATTAATGGATCAAGCCAGTAACAAGTCAGGATTTAAAATATCTAATGAATTTGTCATGGCAAGACAGGTTGAGAAAAAGGAAAAATTAGCATGGTGGTAAAAATATTCAAAATAGCATAAAATCAGACAAACAAAGAAGTCAGACCCAACTGATATAATTTAGTGATCTAATAAGCAAATAGTTTGGTGAATGAGAAAAACAAATTGGTAGAACTTCCAGGGAAGATGGTGGAGAAGGTAGCTCTAGGACTCAGTCCTTCCAACAAAACAAGTATTAAATTAACAGGAACTGTCTAAAACAACTGTTTTGAAACTCTAGAGGCCAGAACTCTGCACATAATCTAGGGAAGAGTGGGAGGAAGAGGCTGATGAATTACAGCAAAGAACTGTAAATCTCTTTCTCCATGTGGTGGCTACTGGTGCCCATTCCCCACTTGTGGTGGGTTGCTGCAGAGTTCAGTCCCTAGCTAGCTGCTAACAGAAATGGGCTTAAAAAGTCCTCTTCACCAAGAACAGAAGTATGTATAGAGGGTCACTGCTCATGGCTTTTGATTAGCGAATTCAGATTTCTGGGTCCTGGCTCTGAGGGAAGCTATTGTTTCACCCCACCCCAGGCAAAGGCAGCAGTAATGATTGTTTCAACCCTCCCCACATAGGGCGAGATGCAGGAGATTTTAAGATGCAGAATTTCCTCAGGGATGCAGAGAAAAGTTTTTAGTGATGGTTACAAAGAGTGTGTCAGAGCCTGTGGTACAAGTTGAAAAAAGGCAGAAATGAGAAAGAACATGTGAAGTGTAAATGCTCAATGTTCTATTGGAGGGGGACTCTCCTTCCAAGCAATACTCCATGTAACCTGTTCTCACCACTGTCCTCCCACCATCCCATTAGGCCATAGACTCTTCTCAGTACAGGTAAAGTGATGTTTATATTTTATTTAATCTAAGTATTTATTAATTTTTAGGTTTATTTCTCATGTAAAGAAATTATATATAATCCTGTCTTTTTACATATTGCCTTAAGAATGTGTATTACCTTTGGTTTTGGAATGCATTAAATTTATTTACATTATTCCTTTTGAGAAAAAATGTGTTTGGTAATCATTGTCTTTGGTACTTGTTTTGCCTCCTGGAACCAATTAACGATGAGTACCAAGCTACCACTGTATATCAGCTTTGAGAGTCCCAGAAGGAGAAAGAGAAAGGAGCAGAGGGAACAGTCCAAGAAAAAAGACAGAGAATTTCCTAAACATAGCAAAAGATGTGAATATGCACATCCAAGAAGCACAAAAAAATACCAAACAGTATAAGTATGAAGAAAAATACACCCCATCATATATTGATTATACTATGAAATGTTATAGCCAAGGAGAGATTTCCAAAACTGCAAGAGAAAAGCAATATGTTACATACAAGGGAATCCCAATAAGATTTAGTGCTAATTTCTTCTCTCTTCAGAAACCATGGAAGCAAGAAGGCAGTGGCTTAACATACTTAAAGTGCTGAAGGTAACAACTGCCAGCCAAGAATTCTATATCCAGTAAGTCTCTCCTTCAAAAATGAGGGGAAGATTAAGACACTCTCAGATAAACAAAAGCTGAGAGAATACATCATCACTGGATCTGCCCTACAAGCAATGCTAAAAGGAGTTCTTCAGATCGAAATATAAGGGCACTAGACAGTGGTTCAAAGTAGTATAAAGAATTAAAGACTTGTTGGTAATGTTGTAGAATTTGAGAGAGGTTCAATTATTTACATATAGAAAGGCCAGGACTCAGGAATGATTTTGAGAGGGAAAAATGTTTTTTATTGATGGCCGGCCGGACTCGGGAGCTTTGTTTCAAACCTGAGCCCTGAACAAGATTTTCAAGTTCCTTTTATACATGGTGGGGAGCCAAATGGTGTTTTTATCAAAGAAAACTACTTATTAATTAGTTAAGTCTTTGCCTGAATACCAGGTAGGTTTTGAATTAACCTATCGTCCACACCTTAGATGAGCTTGAATTAGCATCTTGCATCTGTCTGGATGCAACCTTGAATACACATTCAGTCTTACATCCTTTCTGAACATTCAAAGCCCTTATCACGTAACTAGATTTCTAGAGACTAGGCACATTTGTATACAGAATTAGATGATTTTGAATTTATGCACAGGCTATATTATATTTCCCATTCAAGACCAAGTCCAAGTTCCCTTAAGTTTCGGCATCACCACCATTAGAGTTTCCCTGGACTGACGGTATGTACATAGAGTTTGCATTGCTAAATTTCCTCCTGGGACTGCAGTCGTTGCCATGGTCACCAAGAGTAGGACTGCAGCCTCTTACCATTCCACACCTACAAGTCAGGACAGACAGTTTAGGTTAAGGTTATCTCTGAAGAGACAAAGAACCTCCCACCCATAGTCCACATCACTTCCCCCCTTATGCCAAAGTTTAACTTGCTAAGCTTTGGCATAATTATTGTTGGAGCTATGAGGTGGATGGCTGTTTGCTGTTTTGATTGATTATTTATCAATTTTCACTGTAACTTCCAGGAGCCTGTTTTTAGAAGTTTTCATTCTGGACCCCAGAATCCTGGGGCAGGGCCCCCCCTGCAGTCATCCTGGGGCCAACGGTGCTCACGTAGATTTCCAGTTAGGCTCCAGATTCATCTATTAATTTTGTTTTACCCTTAAAGAGTTTACACCTTTAATCTTAAAGGGATGCTGAAAGGAGATGATCTCTATTCTGTAACTGCTTCCTGCTGGCCATGGGCTGTAGTCATTGCCTAACAAGGTGTAAAACTCTATTTTATTTTAACTGGAGGAAGATGGATCTGGCCTTCTGTACAAAGTTGGATGAAATTTTCATATGGTTAATAAGATGTTCATTCTGAAAGAAACAAACTTAATTAAAAGTTTGGAATATCCAGTTTTAAAAGAGGACATTGGGTTACAGAGGTAGACAAAGTTAGGTGCTTATAAAGATGGCACCCCTTTTTAAAAGATGGTGGGAACTGTATATATATATATATATATATATATATATATATATATATATATATATAAATATATATATGTATTTCTAAGTTATTTATTTTCTGAGAGAAATTACGATAGATACTTAGCTTTGTTTTGAAGACACATTTCAGGCGGTTTAATGATTGGCACTCATGTGTTCTGTTAGATGCTTCTAGTGAACTGGCACCCTTTGGGCAGTTGGTTTCTTTCAGGATTAGTGCACCAAGTTGGAAATTTTCTTAGTTTTTAGCTGCGGGAGTGATCAGAACTACAGCATAAAGGTTTTTTAAATTTTGACTGTTCAATAGGTGACTCATTATTAGCAAGCAAGCCTCATTTTTGCTACACAGTAGAGTACAGTAGAACAGTAAGTTGACTGAGCCTGGCTGAGACTGCCACCTTATTCTATAGACATGTTTATTAACTGTTTAGAAAATGAATTTACCAGGAATTTAACATGTTTAATATACTTTTGTACCTGCTAGATAGAAAAGATAGTGTTATAATTATTAGGCATATATTTAGTACAGGATAAAAGTACAGCACTTTAATATTAATTAATGTATTACTTAATGCATAAGGATTCTGAGTTGCAATAATAATTTTAAGTTTCAGATTTGTAACACTTTACATGTTATCTCTTCATGGAAGCAGGCCATAATGCCAAATGTATTTAAGTTTTACTTACAGTATCCTGGTATCATGGCTCCACTTAGCATGTTCTTCACACAGTGAGCAAGTTGCAGCATCGTTGATTCTAGAGAGAGTTTCCAGTATTCTACCAGCATTGTGCATAGTGCTCTCGGGTAGTATGGAACAGTGCCAGTCTGGAAGTGATATCCATTGTACACTTGGCTGTACTGAGTCATCATTGACTGCTGCAGGAGCTTGAAACTGCAATGTAGTTTCCATCAACTTCAGGAGCAGAACCAGAAGTTGATATAGCAAATATTTCTAATTGAGGGGTCAGTGACTAGCCTAGCCAGTAACTCACATGGAGAGGCAACCTGTAATGTATTCAAGGCCTGGTTTGAATGCATGAAAGAGTTTGACAATGTTAAAGTTTATTCCTTGTTTTTATATATATTTTAAGCAATTTAATGCAACACATCATATATCAAATGACTATTTACTTATACAATTTTACCATTAAAATAATAGTAGGTATTTTACTTTAGTAATAGAGGGAAAAACTATTTTTCATTGTTAAAATGAAAACAGAAGATTCCCAATAGAATCAAGATAATTTTTTATTACCATTTACTTAAATATGCACCTTGCAGTGGCCTTTAGACAGGTTTTAATATCACGAAGTTATTCATTGCCACCAATACTAATCCAAGTTTTTAGTTAACAATGACTTTTAGAACTAGAACTATTTAAATGTTTTCAGTTTGGAAGATGTTTTACAAACTCTTTATAATTGACTACAGCCTCATTGACTATATACCTTATGTTTAAATAAACTTATTAAATTACAATTACTAACCAAAGACATTTACTTTATTTATTTAAGAGAGCATATCTACAATCTTTCTTCTTTAGCTTAATTTCATTAACATGAACCTACAGTTTTTATTACTTTAAAGATTTTGTACATATAATGTTAATTTATTTAATGGGTATTTTATAAATGAAGGGAGATTATACCCAAGCTAAATAAAATTGAAACCATTATAATTATGCAAGGAATGTTCTCTTTACACAATCACTTAATTTGTTTAACATAATCCAGGAAAGTTTTCTCCATAGTTTTTATGGACATTTTTTTTACTTACTGAAATTTGTCAACAGAGCCACTAATTACCTTTCTTTTATGGCTGTCAAAAGGTTTAAACTGGGAACTTACACGGCAAACTGATTTTTAATTCCCCAGCCTAGTAGATAGGTTTAATCTGCCACACCTAGTTCTGCCCTCAAATCTCTTGCAAAAAGGAGGGCCCTTCCCAATAGTTCCTATAATCAGATTTCTATATGACCTTTCCATCCTGCTTAGTCTAATTTGGAGTCCAGGAATATTATTCACATAACTGCATATTTCATTTTTAACAATTTGAATAGAGCTCTTTTAAGAATTTTCACTTATTAATTTGATACTATCATCCTGATGTATGAAGACATACACCGAGCAAACAGGCAGACACAAACAGAGTTAGACAAAGAAACACAACTCATTGATGTTACTTACATTTTGCATTATCTTAAATACTGTTTAGCTTAATTTGGGTTCCAGAAATATATATTACTTATATAGCTGCTTATTTAACCTCAACAATTTGAGCAAATAGGCAGACATGCATAGTTTGACACAAAAACATAACTTTAGTTACTTAAAACTTCCATTTTGTTTTACAAAATAAGTGTGACTGCAAAACATTTCAAAGACTCCTGAAACCTTTTCTTAATTTGCACTATGACTGAGCAGTTTTGCACAAGAATTTTGTTTCTTAACTAATGGCTTGTAACCAAAGTGTTCCCAATGGTTTAGCACCATTTTCTTTTGTTTCAAGACCTTATATTTTACCTTGAATTTAGCAGAATTTTTATAAGCAACAAGATTAATTCTATGTATATTTACCAAGTCTATTTGAAGCCTCAGGGAGACTGATTTCTCTCATGAATTGCCACTTTTAGGAACACTGACAGTCAAGGTAGGAGACTTCTTTTTTTTCCCCCAGTCCGTAGGAGATAATAAAACTCCAGTGGTTGTTTAACCCTAGGGCTAAGAATTCCACCAGGCAGCAATTTAGTTTACACTTGGATTCATAAGAGAAAGCAGGGTTACTAATACCAGTAGGACAGAAGAAAGCAGGGTTACTAATACCAGTAGGACAGGAGACAGGGATGTCCCCAAGTTTGCCTTTCCCTGAATGATAGGGGCAGAAGCTGTTATGAAATAACCTTAGGCAAAGGCAAGGGAAGGGGTGAGGCTAGGCTTGAAGTAACCATAAACAAAGGTAAGGTTAGGATTTATACTTACAATAATGGTTTCAGGCTAAATTCGCCCAGTTATTTCAGTTATTATCTTTCTGCAGTTTTATAATATAAATGCATCTATAAATGGTCTTAACTCTTAGTTACAGTTTATTAATTTTTTAACCTTAAGGTGAGTTGAATACCTTTATTAATTAAGCTACAAGAATTTTATTAGTAACAATTCTGTGAAGTCCTGCCTTTTCTTAATAATGGAACAAATTCTCATCTCCAAGTTATGCATTTAATTCACCAGCAAGAGAGTATTGGCATTTAAAGATTCATCTTAAACTACGTTTTTACCTTTTTAACATGAATTCTTAGCTGCCAGTAACTGACAAAAGCCAAACATAGATTTCAAAGTGGCATTTCATTCTTTTTTTTCTTTTCCCTCTGTAGTCACACAGACAATAGTCTTCCCAGCCAGACCATTCAAAAGGCTATCAAGTGATTAGAGGTCTATTGTTTCAAGCGATAGCCTCCTTTCTTCAGACAAGTTTACAGTTCTAAAACATTCCAAACTATTTCTTCAGTCTTACCGAGAGAGAGAGATTTCAAAAAGTAAAGAACCAGGGCAGAATGCAAATGTATTTTGACCTTTGGCACCCTAGGGAGGGAACTTTATTGCATTTATTTTGATCCTGCTTTTCATCATCCTCACCTCCCCTCCTTCCAGGCAGGAGGGTACACAGTGATTATATAGGAATGTGGTTTATGAATAGAAGGTGTGGACTCACTGGAAAGGGACAAGTCGCTCCCCCCTTTCCAGCTTTCCACCAAAATGGGCAGACAGAACTTAATTCAAATTCAGCACCCTTCTTGGGGACCCAGCCATCCTGACTGGGGCAGCCCCAACAAACCCGGGAGTGTGGCATGGACACAGATGGCTTCCAAGCCCCGGCAAAGAGGCAGACCAGAGATGAGGCAGCAGAGCATGTGCAGACATCCAGACTCCACAGTTTTGCCCCACAATCAATTCATCCCCTCGCCAATGGCAGGGGAGGATTCCAGCTCAACTAAATTCCACCACTTTACATAACCACACAACTCTAATATCAGCATTGAGCTGACACAGACAGAAGCACAAAGGTCTCCAGTCTGACCCACAAGTTCTTCATATATATATTTTTCAGCATGGCTGCCCCCATAGCCATCACAAACCTTAGAGAGAACAGTTAACATTAGCATCTGGTATAAAGACAATTCATTCACAATTCAGCACCATAACAAAATATTCCAGCTAGATCCTTTTCACTGTTTAACTTCACACCCAGACCAAGCTTCACTAGAAAAGATAATCCATTTTCTTGTAACAAAGTTTTTTTAAAAATCCAGACCAATTTCCAGGACATTAGGACTCGAACCTATAAACACCCCTTTCTATTAAAATCAAGCCTCCACTCCTTCGGTGGATGTAAGACCAGTACCAGATTCTAACATGCAGTTAGACAAACCCAAAACACCAGGCTTTTTCCTGGGTTTTCTCCTTTTTCCAGACCTAGAGAGAAGGGCTTCCCCCCAATTTTTTGGGGCTACTAGGGTTCTCTCAGGAGGTGATTGGCCTCCCTCCCTAGCAATTAAAGCTAGGGTTCTCCAGACTGTGCTCACCCAGGGAGTCTTACCTTTTTCCATGTTTGGAATTCTTTTTTGTTCCTAGAATCTTTCTCTTCAGACCTTCCATTGCCCTCAATTTTGTCGGGAAGATTCTGGTGGACCCCACACATTTTCTGGATTAAATTTAATCCAGGGGCACCCAGATTTGGGGTTAACCCAAGTCCTCCCGGCTTCCTTGGGGATTTGGAAGGGGCAGCAAAAAGCTACCATCTCTGGCCTTCATTTGAAATTCTGGACAAGCCCCCAAAAATGTTGTAGAGTTTGAGAGAGGTTCAATTATTTGTATATAGAAAGGCTAGGACTTAAGAATGATTTTGAGAGGGAAAAATGGTTTATTGATGGCTGGCCAGACTTGGGAGCTTTCTGTTTCAAACCTGAGCCCTGAAAAGATTTTCAAGTTCCTTTCATACAGGGTGGGGAGTCAAATGGTGCTTTTATCAAAGAAAACTACTTTCTTTGTTAGTTAAGTCTTTGCCTGAGTACCAGATAGGTTTTGAATTAACATATCGCCCACACCTCAGGTGACCTTGAATAAGCATCTTGCCCACATTCTGTCTGGATGCAACCTTGAATACACATTCAGTCTTACATCCTTTCTGAATATTCAAAGCCCATATCACTTAACTAGATTTCTAGAGACTAGGCACACTTGTATACAGAATTAGATGATTTTGAATTTATGTACAAGCTATATTATATTTCCCATTTGAGACCAAGTCCAAGTTCCCTTAAGTTTTGGTATCATCACCATCAGAGTTTCCCTGGACTGACTGGTATGTATATAGAGTTTGCATTGCTAAATTTCCTCCTGGGACTGCAGTCATTGCCATGGTCACCAAGAGTAGGACTGCAGCCTCTTACCATTCCACACCTACAAGTCAGGACAGACAGTGTAGGTTAAGGTTATCTCTGAAGAGACAAAGAGCCTCCCACCCATAGCCCACATCAGTAAAGGTAACCATTTGATAAATTATAAATGTAAATATTATTTCACTGTATTGGTTGGTGTGTAATTCCACTTCTTACCACTGGTGCTCAAATGCAGATGCATAGAAATTAGTGACAGTATAGACATACAATTTATAATTCTGGGACATACAAATATGTATAATATAATATAAGTAGTAACGAGTACAATAAAAATGATGGGGAGAAAGAAAGGCATAGCGCATGCTTTTTAAGTTAGGTTGATATTAAACGAAATGTAAGTGTTATATATTTAGGATGTCAAATTTTAACCCTATGGTAATCACAAGGAAAAGAGGTGAATAATATGCCCAGATAGAACTGAGAGGGTATTCAGTATGATAAAAAACAAGAAAGCAAATAAATATAAAAGTAGGCTTTAATAGAAGTGAGGGACAAAAAGGTATAAGACATACAAAGGCCATATAGCAAATTGACAGAAGAAAGATGTGTATTTTCAGTAGTGACTTTAAATGTAAAAGAATTAAACTCTCCAGTCAAAGGGCAGAAATTTGCAGAATAGATAAAAAAAAGCTGTCTTTAAGAGACATTAAAGTCAAAAGATACAAGTAAGTTGACAATGAATGGATGGGAAAAAATATGCATGCAAATAGGAACCAAAAGAGAGCTGGGGTTGGCTATACTAATATCAGATAAAATAGGCTTGAAGTGAAACAGTTAGGAGGGTCGAAGATAGTTATTACATACTATATTAGTCAGTCAAAGGGGTGCTGTTGCAAAATATGAGACGGTTGGCTTTTATAAAGGGTATTTATTTGGGGTAGAAGCTTACAGTTACCAGGCTTTAAAGCATAAGTTACTTCTCTCACCAAAGTCTGTTGCCATTTGTTGGAGTAAGATGGCTGCCAACCTCTACCAGCATTCAAGCTTCTTCCTCTTAAGGCTCCATCGCCCCAGCTTCTTCCAATATCAGCTGTAGTCTGGGATAAGTCTCATCTCTCTCATTTTCTCTGGGTTCAGATGCTCTACTCAATCCAAAAGGGCAGCTGTAAACTATCAGGTTAATGGCTTGTTTCTCTTCCTGCAATGTCTAAGGGAGACTTCTCTCTTTCCTCATGTTTCTCTACTGTGTATTTATTTCCCAGGTCTCCAGAATTAAAACTCTAACTTTTTCTTCTGCCATGTCATTTTCTCTGTGAGCCCCCACCTGCCAAGGGGATGGGGACTTGACATCCTACTGACATGGCCCAAACAAAGCCCTAATCATTATTTAATCAAGTAAAAGTGAAACCTCTGAAGATAATACAATCTAATACACTCAGAGGAGCAGACCAGTTTACAAACATAAACTTACCTAGTTTTGGAATTCATAAATTATAAATATATAGGCACTATACAGTTTGGCTTCGGTGACTCCCCCCGCCTCGAAAAAAAAAAAAAAGATCATGTTCTTGAACTAATCCATTCCTGGATGGATTAGACTACCTCAGTGAGATATGTATCATGTTGCATCTCTGCCCTCTTACTGGACACTTATATAAACTGAGACCAGAGAGTGACACAGAAAAGGGAAGCTGTCACTTTAATCCTGCTATGTGAGAGAAGAGAGGAGAGAGAGAGAGGACTCCAAGTTCATCTAAAGTTGCAGAAAGGCAGAGAAGGGCAGATTGAGAGAGGTCCCAGAGTCCAGAATCAGCAGAGTAGAGGCACAGAAATGCACAGAAACAGGACCCCAAGGGGTTGGGTCCATGTTACAGTTCAAGGTTGAGGAGATGAGCCCTGCCATATGCCTGATTGTCATGTGAAAAAGTGCCAGGATCCAAGTAGCTGACTTTTGTGAGAACGCATCTCTGCTGATGCCTTGATTTGGAAATTTCATGACCTCAGAACTGCAAAGTTCCCATTACAAAAGCCAAGTCATTTCTGGTACTTTGCAGCAGCTGCCTTTTGCAAACTAAGACATGCATGTAACAGAAGAGCCTCAAAATATATGAAGTAAGTATTGACAGATACAAGGGAAAAAAATTGATTTTCCCAATTAAAACAAGGGATTTTTTAACACTCCACTCTCAATAACAGATAGAACATTTAGTCAGAAGATCAATAAGGAAGTAGAGGTCTTGAATGATACACTAACCCAACTAGACCTAACAGACATATATAGACCACTACACACTATAAAAACAATACACGTTTGTGTGGATAATTCTCCAGGATAGACTATATGCTGGGTCACAAAACAAGTCTCAGTAAATTAAAAAGTATTGAAATCATGCAAAGTATATTCTCCAACCACAAAGGAATGAAGCTAGAAATCAATAATGGAAGAAATGTAAAATTTCACAAATACATGGAAAGTAAACATCATACCATTAAACAACAATGAGTTAAAGAGGAAGTCAGAAACAAAATAAGAAAATATTTTGAGGCAAATTAAATTAAAACTACAACATATCAAAACTTGTGGGATGTGAAAACTATGTTGCTGAGAGGGAAATTTATAGCTCTAAATGCTTACGTTAAACAAGAAGTCAAACCAGAGACTGAATCTCAAACCTAGAAGTGGAAAAGCAAACTGCAAACAGAAGGAAGGAAATAACAAAGATTAGAGTGGAGATAAATGAAATAGAAAAAAACAAACAATAGAATCAACAAAACCAAAAGTTGGTTCCTTGAAAAGATCAACAAAATCAACAAACCTTTATCTAGATTGATGAAGAAAAAAGAGACAGGGTACAAATAACAAACATCAGAAATGAATAGGGGTACATTACTACAGACCCTGCTGATATAAAAAGGACTAAAATTGAATTCTATGAACAACTGTACATCAATAAAATAGATAACCTAGATGAAATGGAGAAATTCTTAGACACATAAACTACCTACGTTCACTCAAGAAGAAATAGAAAATATTAACAAATTACTAGTAAAGAGATTGAATCAGTAATCAAAAAGCCTCCCAACAAAGAAAACCTCAGGACCAGATGGTTTCACAGGGGAATTCTAGCAAACATTCCAAGATGACTTAACTCCTATTCTACTAAAACTCTTCCAAAAAACTTAAAAGGAGGGAACCCTCCTAATTCTTTCTACAAGGCCAACATCAACCTCTGTGTTAGTCTGTAACTTCTGTGCACCCCAGAAAATTCTGTTCTTGAAGCCAATCCATTCCATACATGTAAACCTATTGTTCATTTCACCTTTTGATTAAATTACTTCAGTTAAATGTCTTTGATTTGATTACATGACCTAGTATGGGTCATAATCTTCTTACTAGAGTCCTTTATAAATGAAGGAATAAAAAGTCACAGATACAGAAAGAAAACATCAGAGACAGGAGAAACTAAGAGAGGAAGCCAAATGCTGAAGCAATGAGTCTCGGAGAAACTTGAGGCAGCCAGAAGCTGAAAGAATAGACCCTGGACATGAGAGAGAGCATACATGAAACTATCATATGACCTGGAAATCCCATTACTAGTTATATACCCAAAAGAAGTGAAAGCATGGGCTCAAACAGATATATGCTCTCTGACATTCATAACAACATTATATGTACAATGGACTATGACCAGGGGTAGGGATAGGGAATGGGAAGTGAAGGGTTAAAATGTAGAGGGTTCCTATTTTGAATGATGGAAATGTCTTGGTAATGGTTGGTGGTGATGGCAGCACATTGTGAATACAATTAAAAGCACTGAAATATTTAAGTGAATCTGATAAAATGAGAAATGTTAGATTGTATATATGGTAACTGAATTTAAAAAATCCATGGAACTATACTATAGTGAACCTTCAGTTAGACCATGGAGTTTAATAAATGGTACAATTATTAAAATGTATCATTGTAACAAATGTTCCACCCTAATACAAGGTGTTGGTGGTAGGGTAATACATGGGAAACCTGCATTGTGTGTATGATTGTTTTATAAACCCATAACTTCTCTAATAAAGGTAAAAACAAACAAACAAACAAAAAAACTGGTAGTACCTTTCACTTTTAGTTCAAAGTATTTAGGTCCAGGATTGTAACCAGAAAGTAATTAATCTCCTGGGTATATAGTCTCTGAGTAGGCCCCAGTTTGGTTTCAAGACTTCTGTTTCAGGGCTTGCAATCTGCTTATGCCCATCACTACAACTTAATTTATTAAAAACCTTTGACCTCAAGAGTGAATCACAGCTGGTTTGCTTCCAGCTCCTCAAATCTGCCCTGCTTCCAGTTCGAAGTTTCAGTTTTGGTCTTTTTTGAGGGCAAAGAAGGCCTCTTCCGTTTGTTCCCAAAGTTTATCTACTGGAAGAATTCTGATGAAGGCTAAGTGAATTCAATGATATATATATATAAATAGCTTAACCAGTGCTCTAGCTCTCATATTTCTTCTTACTGCCCTTTTCAACCCTTTATTATAGGGTTGAAAAGGTCTCTGGAATTTCTATACAAGGACGTAACACTTCTCCCTTTCCCGGAAATTTATAGTTCAATACTCCTTACAATTAAGGCAACTGTGTGAAGACAGGCAAGTATCCTAAACTCATCAAGAACATGTTTCATCTCTCTCTTTACTTGGAGTAAAGATCTATTGCCTTGAGCATTTATATGGTAATTTCAGGATATTGTTTCTTAAACTTTCCCTATCTATTGAGCATATATAATGCTGTACACATCAAGCTTCCTATTTTAAACATCCAATTAAGAATAAGGCATCTCCTCAATTTGGATCTTAAGAGTAGTTGACCTGGTTCATGTCTACTTTTAAGTTGCCTACCTAAGACCATTAGTGCTCCTGTCAGGATGTTGTCCAATTCCTCACATCATAAATCCAGCAATTTGGCTTTTATGGTGAATTGCACTCTTGGCTCCCCTAGGTGATGATTTAATCTGAGGAACAGCTAGGTACTATACCTGAGGTTCAAAATCCCTGATGGTGTATCTCAAAATATAATAAGAATAAGTATATACTGTGTGAAGAATATTGCAGAGTTTTACTTAGGGATTGTTGGAGACACAAGAATGAGGAGATTTCAAGTTGGGTGTTGGAAGAAGTACACTGCATAATATATCTTATAGTAAAACTTCTTAAACTAAGCTTTAAACTTATGCCTCAACATTTGTTCAACTGTAAACAATGTACCACACTAAAGAAAGATGTTATCAATAGGAGAAAATGGGAGAGGGAGATATATAAGAATCTCCTTTATTTTTGATATAACTTTTTGGTAATATAAAATGTCATTAAAAATAAAGTATGTAAAAAAATCAGTGATCAGTCTCATGAGGTAAGTGTTTTAGCCTAGTAGATGATTCCCCGATCTACATAATGAAATGTGTTCAAGTCAGGGAAAAAGAAAAAGATTTTTTTGATAAAGATCAAACCTTATCAAAGGAGGGAAATAAATAATTGTAAATGTTTATTATATAATATTTTTCCTTGTCATTTTAAAACACACCTTACACAACTTTAGAAATTTCTGAAATTGGCAAGCGGCATGATGAAAATAATGTTTGAGGAAGACAACAACTTCATGGTAACACTTGTATCACTAATCATAGAGAAGACCAGTAGTCAGAAAATTATAAATGTAGTGTAAGTACAAGATGATTAAGTGGAATTACTAAGGTAGGATTTGAGTAGATATCTCATATTTTTTAATGTAATAATAAAAAATAAAGACAAAAATAAAAATACAAAAATAAATAGACTTTGAGAGATAGTTCATTGGGGAAATGTACTACAAAAACAAACAAATAAAATCCTCCAGATTTACAATTGTATCTATGTAGAAACAAGGAAAAGAGGAGGAAAGAATAACTTCAATATTTCTAAACTGCAGGAGTGGTATTATAGTGGTGAACTGGATTATCACAAGGGAGCCCTAGTCTCTGTTTCTCTGAGTAGTTTTGACAGTGCCGTCTCTCTACTGGTCCTTCGTCTTCATGACCACGACTGCCATCAGCCTTCTTTCTACATCTAACTAGCATTTTCCATCCAGTGTATAAACCAGCAAGTTACACAAATGGATATTTCAAAATGATTAAAAGATAATTCACTAACTGAAAGCTACAGGGCTATATTCCTTCACTTTTTATTTTTTAGCTCAATTAATAAAGTACCTTTTTTGCCCCCTCTGAATTTGTTGCCTTTTATCTTCTCTTCTTAGGTTCACTGTTGCATTTTTCCCCTTCATGCTAAGATGGTGGTTTAGAATACTTATGGGATATGGCTTACTTTAACTCTCTTCATTCGTGTGAGCAATGATCTGCATTGTTACAGATGTTCCACTAGTCTGACCTACTCAGTCTTAAAGAGGCTCTAGATAGTCCCACAGCAAAAGGAAAAACAGAGATTTCACAATCTATGTTCCTCTATATTGGCAAAGGAGGAGTTGGAAAATAATCAACTGTCTGTCAGAAGCATTTGCCAGAGGCTAGAGTCTACATAGGATTTTTATATTATTTCTAAATTAGTTTCTCTACATAACAATAAGTCCAACTCTCAAGACAATGACCATTCAAGGAATAACTTTGGGAAGTTGTGTGTACAGGATCAGGGTTGTTCCCTATTTTGCTTTCAGAAATGTAAAGTTGACTGGTAGGACAATATCCCTATTAAAATAATAAAACTTGCCCATGAATGAGAAACTCTATAGTTCCTTTTAAATTGAAATTTTAAGTATGGTTGAAATTCTTTCTTTAACAGGCCTCTATTATTTTTCAGAACCTGAATCAAATTGATGCATCAGGACGGTTATAACACACTCATGTTAGTCTCTCAAAAAGTATATAGATTATTTTACCAGTTTCATAAGATTTGCAAATATCTAGCATTTTTGTCTAATTTAAAAGAAATTTACATTTGACACAATAATGGATAATTTTCCAAAGAAATTAGCATTTTCCTAGCTCTTATTATTCAAATATTTTGATAGCAATAGCCATCTTATTGTCAGCAATCTTTCTTTTTTCTGCAAAAACTGACAGAAGCAGCAAAACTAGGAGGTTTGTGGAGTATCCATTGTGAGGAAGTCAATGAAGAAATGCAATGAAGCAAGCTGCATTTACCTTAGGAGGGGGAAATTAGATCACAGAGTATGAGCTGGTCATAGGTAAAAAATGAGTAGGCAAACATGGTGTGGCAATAATTAACATCAGTTGCTAACATGTCTGCATGTCCTCCTTTTAGAATGTAGGTTCTGGAACTGAAGGAGAGGGGTCTCATTAATTTTTAAATTCCATGTGGCACCCAACATATCATTATGTACATTTTGGAACATACAATATAAGTAGTAACTTGAATAAGATGTGTTAGTACCTTCATTATTGGATATGTTCACTCCTACCCACAAGCCCCCGCCACACTGCATGTGCTCACATATGTATATTTATACATACACACACATATTTAAGTCAACTATGGCTTCCCCATGACAAAGGAAGGAAAGCTCTGACAACACACAGGTTCATGTATCTGGGATTGTAGTTAAAGAATTCAGAGCAAAAGAGGCCCAGAAGAACTAGATGTGGCTTTGGTCTACGTCACAAATTTCCTTAGTCATTTAAACATTTGCTACTCATGGGATATTGTAATAATATAAAAGGTCAATATAGTGATGAGTGATGACAAGAAGAAAAAGTAAAAACATTTAAGATGTATACAACCTTTTTACTTTTTAATTTATTTATCAAACAAGTATTATATACCCACACTTCATGGGGCACTAAAAAAACAACAAAGAATAAAAGGTGCTCTCTTCCCCCAAAATGTTTTAATTTTACTGGGAGATACAGAAGAGTAAGCAGTCATCTGTAAGACAGACCTAATCCAGTGTTGAAGGACTGATTACTTTTTGGATGTGTCTACATATAGCCTTATAATTTTTTTGTAATGTGCTTCTTATCCTTTTAATTGAGCTTTGAGCTTGTAGGTGTCAATTTAAATGATGCGTGTTTCCAGAGTGTGGAGTATATATAAAAAGGAAAATTACCCTGAGAAAACTTTGCCATGCTGCTATGGACATTTTATGGTAACACTAATAGTAGTATTTTATCATAGCATAAGACAGCACACTTTTATACCTGAAAGAAAATTCACAGATTCATTTCACTTATTTCACAGAAAAGAACACTTAGATTCAGAAGGTAAGTTTTCTGGGCAAAATCATAGAACTTACTGGTGGCATAGGTAAGAGATGAGTACCATTTTTTACACCAAAAACACATATATTATTTGTGTTTCAAAATAATTTCTAAAGGACTAAATGTTTAGAAATAGATGTAAAAAAAGAACAAATCCACAGAATTATATGAAAGTGATCACATTACAATTTTCTTATTCAGGTTGGTTCTATATACATTGAAGACTCGAACACCCACCCTGCTCTTAAGTTTGTAGGTTAACCAAATGAAAAAGAAATAAATAAGTTTAAAATATTTTATGAAAGACTTATTCTGCAAATGTTTTATGACATGTGTCATAAAACATATATTCATATTTCTGTCAAGATATGTTTATAAGGAAACAAAGTTATAATGGTCACTGATGGAGATGTTAGTGACCCTGAGAAAAAATAATAAATACTTAGTTAATATATTACATGAATAAATTGCCTAATAATTAGTGTAACTATATTTTATTTTAATTACTTAGCAATATGTTGTATATATTAGGAGACAGATTTTAAATAAACTTACCACAGAATTGAATCACAGCTTAGGTAAAACAAAACAGATTGTTTGCAAATATAATTGATCTGTACTTAAACAGCAGTATTATTTTTACTAAAAATGTAAGTTAGGAATAGAAGGATAGATGAAGGGAGGGTGAGGCTATTTCAAGTATGGAGAATAGTACATTCTTCTACACCTACCCAATGAATATCTGCTGTCCATAAATTACCTATCGCATGTACAGGGTATGG
This sequence comes from Dasypus novemcinctus, assembly GCF_030445035.2. NCBI lineage: Eukaryota > Metazoa > Chordata > Mammalia > Cingulata > Dasypodidae > Dasypus > Dasypus novemcinctus. Next base: position 68,021,218 of record NC_080683.1, on the reverse strand, counting down.
ATTAGCAAGAGTGCTCCTGGCCAGTGGGCAAGGCTCTACAATGGTGTGTGTGTGTATGTATATATGAGTGTATGTATGTGTGTATTCGGTTATCACACTTGATCATTTTATGCATTAAGACAACTGAATGCATTTTCTTTTCCTCTGACTCCATATATACTATGCAAATAACTACAGGAGAAAGTGGTATGTTTAGTAAATGATAATATTCTAAAATAACTTTTTTAGGTAACTTTCATGCAAATAAATAAGTTGGCACTTTTATTGATGCGTTAGTCTCTTCATTCTTTCTGTCAGTCTTTGATTCCTTTAACAAGTATTTTTGGATATTGACTCTTCAGGAACTCTGTCAGATGTTAGTGATACAAATATAGTTACATGGTCCTCTAAACACAAAACAGGCAAACATTTTAGAAGAGGCAGGCAGGCTAATAAATAATAAGAAATAAGCAATTGAATAAAATAAAAATTATTGAAAGAAGATTATTATCATTAATATTATGGAGTTATATGCAGACTGCAGGTTGGCACTTAGAAAGAATCCCAAGGTCAGGGAATCATTTCCAGTAGGACTAGTACTTGAATTGAGCCTGGAAAGATTAAATAATTTGTCAGAACAACTAGGAGAAGGTATTCCAATTAGAGAAGAGCTTGCATGAAGGTATGAATACCTAAGTTAGTAGAAACTACAAATAGCTTTTTCTCAGAGTATTCCTTATGATATGATAAATATATTAGGTTTTGGGTAACTTAATGCACTCGGTTAAAAAACCAGATCAAGTTCGGAAATTTAAAAGCGATATTCAGCCCCTACACTACCATTACCACAAGCAGCATAGCATCCTGTGAGGCTAGGCTATGTGTGGGTATCAAATGGCCCCTATAGATCAATCCTATTTGGGTTTCTTACCAACTGCAAAAACACTGGTGCTTTTAAACTGGCTGATAGAGAAATAAGGACATTCTTTTAAAAAGAACTATACTCTCCTATCAAAATTGCTGGATAAGGAATATAGCTGGTAGTAATATTTTGATGATGCTCTTGCATAGTTTGTAACAAATGTTTCACACCAATGCAAAGAGTTGGTGGAGGGGTGGTGTATGAGACACCTGTGTGATGTTATATATGTTTATTTTGTAAGTTTGCAATTTTTACTATACACTTATTGTTTATGTGTGTTCATGTATGAATGATATACTTCAATTAAAAAAATGGAAAGAAAAATATATATTGACCAAAACAAAAGGACTGAATTTTTAACTTTTATATATTTTAGGCAAGGAAAACAATAATGATACAAGAGACTTTTATTCTGATTTTTTAACCTCTCTCTCTCTCTCTTTTTCTTTCTTTTTGTCACACACACACAATTTCCAGGTTGTATAGATACCTTCCAGGAGGACGTATCAATGTCGTATTTTTCATCCCCTCAAAAAAAATAGAAATGACTATGAGCAATGCTTTTTGTAATGTGGTGGGAGAGGGAGCACCAAGAAGAAATAAAATTTGGCTGTTTTGAAGATATTTAGCTGGGATCAGTATGCATGCGGTTTCAGTGTGGTTTCATTTTATACCGTAGTCAGTCTAAGATATGACCAGATAGTTATATGTGGTTTCAGTGTAGTTTCATTTTATACCGTAGTCAACCTAAGATATGGCCAGATAGTAAAGCACATGAATGCCATGCTTTCCTTTTCTATTTTTTTGCTTTGCAACATGAAATATTGACATTAAAATTCTAAAATATATGTTAAAAATATTTTAATGGTATAAGATAAACAGATCTCTAACACTCAGATAAAAATTCAATCATTTTATTAGTAGGAAGAAAAAAGCTGTCAAACTTACCAATCAGCCATTTCCAAGTTCTTTGCTGATATCCATTTGCTGTATATCCATTCCTTGTATCATCTGCTCTCACTGTCATAATGTTTCTTTATTCTTTTTTAAAATTTTTCATTAGTTTTTTTTTAAAGAAGCTTTAGATTACATAAATGTTACATTTAAAAAGGGGATTCTCATATAGCCCACCCTACATACACTTTCTGACATTAACAACATCTTTCATTAGTGTGGCACATTTGTTATAATTGATGAACACATACTGAAGCATTGCTACTAAGCATGGACTATAGTTTACATTATAGTTTACACTTTGCATTGCACAATTTTATAGGTTTGACAAAATCCATAATGGTCTGTATCTGTCATTGCAATGTCATGTAGGACAATTATAAGGTCCCCAATATGTCCTATATTATACTTATTCTTTCCTCTCCCTCCTCTCAGAAACTCTGGTAGCCACTGCCTTTGTAACAATGATACAAGTTTTCCCATTACTAGATTGATATAAGTCTACTTTAGTCTATAGTTGCAGTCAACCTCTTATGTTTGTTCATTCCCTAATCTTGAGGATTTAGGGATGGTGATGCTCACTCTGTTTCTGATTGACAGGGGGCTTAGATTCCGTGAGGCAGATGGCTGGAACTGTCTTGTTTGAAGTTGTAGATAATCTCTGCTTTTTGGGGCTGGGTATTGTCCATCATCATCCTTTTGTTAGTTGTCCTGGAAAAATCCAGTGAAATAGAGGGTAGATGTTGTAACTCCGCTGAGATTCAGGGCTCAACTGGCACGTGAACAGACTGAAGGTTTAAGTCTCTGGGACATATACTTAATGAGTATAGTGCTAATATAGATTCAAATCAAATATAAGGCACAGAAGAGCCATTTGTGCCTCATTCCTGAACTTGTTTGCCCTGCTTAAAGTGTCTAGATGTCTCTAGAGCTCTCCAGAACTTCACTGTTTGAGGCACTATTTACTGTGGCAGTCAGTGAGATCCTGCTGAGATGTGCATAGCCAAAACCTCTGGAATGACCTCCTGAATCACTTTGAACTCTCTTAGCCATAAAGACTTATTGTTCCTTTTTATTTCCCCCTTTTTGTCAGGGTCTTTTTCTAAATTCATTGCTAGTTGGTACTTGGTAATAATTCCTTGGAGCCTGGGAGGCTCATCACTGGGAGTGATATCCCACACCAGGGAAGGAAGTGTGTTTATATACTCAGTTTGGCTTAGAGAGAGGCCATCTTAGAGCAATAAGGAAGCTTTCAGGAGGTAACTCTTAGGCAATATATAATACTAGGCTTAGTTTAAATTTCACAAGAACAAGGTTCATAAGTACAACATCAGCTTCAGGGCTTGGTGTAAGGTCTGTCCTCCTTTGCTAGGCACTGCCCATGTACTTGAGGGATTCTTGCCACTCTATTAGAGAATGTAGTAGTACTTTCCAGGATTGGTATTCAATATTCTTTCAGTTTTTGTTTGGGTCTCCATGTAATGAGATAAAACCCCATCACCACTTGAACATAGTCATATACCTTAGAAGCATCTCCCACGTGCAGCCCTCCCCTTATATCCCCCATCACCAACACCCAGCATGAGTGATACTCCCATCACAGTTGTGATCCTTCTGTGACCCAAAACTCCAAAAGAATAAAGCAAAAATAAATAAATAAATAAATAAATAGAAATAATAAGTAACAAATAAAATACAGAAATTAAAAATTAAAATAAATAAAAAATAGAAAATAAAAATAAAATAATTTTTTCATTGTGTCTTTCGGCACAGTAAGAGCTTTTATGTACAGTGACAGTTTCTACCGTTTGTTTCCCCAGGTTCTTATTTTTATTGCTTTATCTTCAATGAAGCCATGAGCTACAGAAAAGTCACATAGAAAATATGGGGGATTCCCACATAACCACCCACCTCCTCCTCTCCCACTCTCCCTTTTAATAATATTCTACATGTGTATAGTACATTTGTTACAATTGATGTACAAATATTGAAGCATTGCTCCAAACCATGGAATATTCTTCCATTTATTTAAGTCTTTTTTTATTTCTTATAACAATATTGTGTAGTTTTCTTCCTTTAAGTATTTACATCTTGAGTTAAGTTTATTTCTAGGTATTTGATTCTTTTAGTTGCTTTGTACAGGATTTTTTCTTGATTTCCTCCTCAGATAGCTCATTATTGATGTACAGAAATGCTACTGATTTTTGCATTTTGATCTTATATCCTACCACTTACTGAACTCATTTATCAGCTCTAGAAGTTTTGTTGTAGTTTCTTCAGGGTTTCTTGTATTTAGGATCATGTCATCTGCAAATAGTAAAATTTTACTTCTTTCCAATTTGGATGCCTTTTATATCTTTTCTTGCCTAAGTGCTTGTGTTGGTACTTCTAACAGAATGTTAAATAAGAACAGTGACAAGGGACATCCTTGTCTTGTTCCTGATTTTAGAGGCAAATCCCTTAGCATTTAACAATTGAATATGATGTTAGTTGTGGGTTATTCATATATACCTTTTATCATGTTGAGGAGGTTTCCTTCTTTCCTGTCTTTTGAAGTGTTTTTTATCAAAAAAGGATGCTGTTTTGTCAAATGGTTTTTCTGCATCAATAGAAATTATTGTGATTTTTTTTTATTTGTTAATTTAGTGTATTACATCGATGAATTTTCTTATGTTGAAACTTTTTTATATACCAGGGATGAAACCACTTGGTCCTGGTGTATAATTCATTTGATGAATTGTTGAATATGTTTTTAGCAAGTCTTTTGTTGAGGATTTTAGCATTCAGGTTCATAGATTGTTCTGTCACTTTCTTTTCTTGAGGTATCTTTATGTGGCTTTGATATAAGGGTGATGCTGATATAATAGAATGAGTTAAGCAATGTTCCCTCCACTTCTATTTTTTGGAATTGTTTAAGCAGGATTGGTGTTAATTCTTCCCAGAATGATTGGAAAAATTCACCTGTGGAAACCTAGTCCTGGACTCTACTTATTTCTTTTTGATGACTAACTCAATTTCATTACATGTGATTGATCTGTCAAGTTCATTAATTTCTTCTTTTGTCATTATAAGTTGCTTGTGTGTTTCTAGAAATTTGTCCATTTCATCTAAGTTATCCATGCTGTTGGCATGCAATTTTTCAATGTATCCTCCTTTAATATTCTTCATTTCTGTGGGAACAGTGGTGAAAGCCCCTCAACTGTTTTTCCTGTTATTTATTTGCATCTTCTCTTCTAGCTAAGGGTTTGTCAATTTTATTAATCTTCTCAAAGAACCAGCTTTTTGGTTTGTTAATTTTTCCTAGTGTTTTTTAATTCTCAATTTTATTTAGCTCTACTCTAATCTTTGTTATTTCCTTTTTCTGCTTGCTTTGGGATTAGTTTGTTGTTCTTTATCTAGTCCTTCCAGGTGTGCAGTTAGGTCTTTGATTTTAGCTCTTTCCACTTTTTTACTATAAGCATTTATGACTATAAATTTCCCTCTCAGCCCTGCTTTTGCTGTATCCCATAGGTTTTAATATGTTGTGTTCTCATTTCATTCATTTCAAGGTACTGATTTCTTTTGTAATTTCCTTCTTGGCCTGCTGATGTTTAAGAGTGTGTTGTTTAACTTCAGATATTTGTGCCTATTCTGGTTCTCTACTCTTTATTGATTTCCAACTTCATTCCATTGTGGTCAGAGAAATTACTTTGTATAATTTCAATCTTTCTGAATTGAAAGTTTTTCTATGACCTAGCATGTGGTCTACCCTTGAGAATGATCCATGTGTGCTTGAGAATAATGTATATCTTGTTGTTTCAGGTTGTAATGTTCTGTATGTCTATCAGATCTAAATCATCTTATGTATTATTCATGTTCTCTGTATCTGTATTGACTCCCTGTCAGGATGTTCTGTCTAATGGTGATAATGGTGTATTAAAGTCTACCACTATCATTGTAGAGGGATCTATTTCTCCACTTAGTTTTTCCAATGTTTGCCTCATATATTTGGGGGCACCCTGGTTAGGTACATAAATATTGTTTTTTAATTTTTCATTTTTTTAAAGGTATCTAGATTACATAAATGATACATAAAAAATGTAGGGGATTCCCATATGCCCCACTCCCCACACCACCCACATTTACCCACATTAACAACATCTTTCATTAGTGTGGTACATTCAGTGCAATTGATGAATACATTTTGGATCATTGCCACTAAACATGAATTATAGTTTGCATGGTAGTTACACTCTCTCCCATACAATTGTGAAGGTTATGGCAAAATATATAATGGCCTGTATCTGTTGTTGCAATGTCATTCAGGACAATTCTCAAGTCCTGAAAATGCCCCCAGATTATACATGTTTTCCTTCTCCCTGACTCAGAACCTCCAGTAGCCACTGTCTCCACATCAATGATATATGTTCTTCCATTTCAAGAATCACAATAAGTCTATAATAGAATACCAGTAAGTCCACTCTAGTCCATAGTTCATTCCCTAATTCTAAACTATGAACTACAGCGGACCTACAGGTGCATAAATGATTATGATTGTTCATTCTTCTTGATAGATTACCCCTTTTATTAATATAAATAGTGTCTTTCTCTGTCTCTTAAAATAGTTTTGCATTTAAAGTGTGTTTTGTCTGATATCAGTATAGCTACTCCTGCCCATTTTTGTTTTTTGTTTACATGTAAAATCATTTTCCAGCCATTGAATTGCAACTTCCTTGCATCCCTGGGTGTAAGACGAATTTCTTGTAGACAGCACATAGATGGGTCATATTTCCTTATCCATTCTGTCTACCAATCTGTATCTTTTGATTGGAGAGTTTAACCCATGAACATTTAATATTATTACTTTCAAGGCAATACTTGCATTAGCCATATATTCTTTAAGTTTATATATGTCATATTTTTATTTCTCTTTTTGTCTTTTTAGTTATTCTTAATAATATACTTCCTTTCTTCACTCTCCTCTAATCCTCTCTCTCCTGTTTTTTTTTACTTTCAACCTGCACAACTCCCTTTAGTATTTATAGAAGGACAGCTTTCTTGTTGGCAAACTCTCTTAATTTCTGATTATCTGTGACTATTTTGAACTCTTCCTCATTTTTGAATGCCAGTTTTGCTGGATACAGAATTCTTGGCCAGCAGTTATTTTCTTTTACCACATTAACCATGTCATACCACTGCCTTCTCACTTCCATTGTTTCAGATGAGAAATCAGTGCTTACGCTTATCAACCTTCCTTTGAATGTGATGGATCTCTTTTCTCTTTCTGCTTTCAGTATTCTCTTTGTTTTGAGCATTTGACAATTTGATAATTGTACATCTTAGGGTAAGTCTGTTAGAATTTATATTGTTTGGACCTATGCCTCCTGGACATGCCCCTCAAAAGATTTGGGAAATTTTCAGCCGTTTTTTCCTCCAGCATTCTTTCTGTTCCCTTTCCCTTCTCTTCTCCCTCTGGGATGATTATAATTATTATGTTTGTGCATTTTGTGTTGTCATTCATTTCCTTGTGTCCCTGATGAAGTTTTTCTATTTTTTTAATCTTCTCTACTATGTCTGATTTCAGAATGTACTACCTTCCACATCACTGATTCTTTCCTCTGCCTGTTCAAATCTACTGTTTTTTGCTTCCCATGCATTTTTGATTTCTTGCATTATGCCATTCATCATGATCATATCCGTTATCTTTTTATGAAGTTTCTTCCATGTGTTGACACAGTGTCTTTATAATATCCTTTATCTCTTCCTTCACTTCATTAAGTTGATTCATGATATTTGTTTGGACATCCTTGATTAGTTTTCCTTGATCTGCATCTCCTCCTGTATTTTGGTTTGTTCAGTAGACTGGGCCATGTCTTCCTGTTTCTTAGAATGACTTGTAATTTTTTACTGGTGTCTAGGCATCTGTTTGTCTAAGTTTGTTTTGTTTTGTGTTAAGGTTCCTTTTTGACACTTGGTTCTCCTTATTCTATATCCTTGTAGTTATTTACATTCCTGTTTTTGTTTGTCCTCTTTGTCTCTCTGTCCCTCTTCCTATGGATGATGTGCAGCATTCTCCTGGTCTACAGTTCCCCAAAGCAAGTCCCTCAGATATTCTTTTGTCCTACCTATATTGTTTTTGTGAGAGAGTTGGGCCCTGCACCTACTTCAATGAATCTTCACAGAAGTAACCCAGTAAGATTTATTAAAGCAGCATGCTATAAGAGGTGCCACTTACTTATGTAGGTTATCACAAGATATAAAAAATTAATTTTTAATCATCAAAGTAGTCATTTAACATGGAAGTATATATGACTTCACATACATACACCTAAAAAATAAAAGACACTTTCTGCCTCATAGCACTAATTCTTTTCAAAAGAACCAGGTCAGAGCTGTTTGTTAGGAACTTATTATGGGCAGTCAAGTGCCACATAAAAGACACACTGGAGATGCTTGAAAGAAATATTGTTATATTCATAAGTCCTAGAGACAGAGTCATGGCATGCCTTGCACAGTCATTGGGGTACTATGTCAAGAGCATGAGGCTCATTCTTGCTGGCGGGAGAGCCAAAAATGAACATGTGGACCTGGGGATTATAACTTTTATAGTATTACAGTGATAGGGTTTTACTGATCAGTCAGGTGTATGACTGAAGATTGTTTATTTGAGTTTGGTATCCCTAAGAAATCAGACAGGGCTCTGGACTAGTGGGGTGGGGAGTCTTGGAATGTGTTATGACAGTGACAGTTTCACTACTGGGAAAGAACATCTGTAGCCATGGGTGCATTCAAAACAAATCCAGGATGGATGAGGCATCATTGACCAAGCAAGGAGTCTTACTTGTGCTTTTCTTAGTACAAGAACAGAGCATTATTTCCAGATGAGTAAGTCAAAAATGTTCTTCTGAATTTATTTATATGTTCATTCACTCAACTGCAGTATATTAAGGAGTGATGTACAAGAGAGACAGAGTGCCTGCTTTCAACGAGCTTAAAAACTGGAAGGGAAAATGGACTTCAAACAACTAAGAATGAGCATGATAAGAGTTATAGAATGACTGGTGCTTTATTGGAGAATACTAACAAAGTTTATATTTCTCTAATAGAAAGTTGCATTTAGACTGAGAGTTGAAGGATATATATGAAGTAACCAGAAGCATAGTGGAATGAATTTTGTTTGTTTTGTTTTGTTTTTAGTAAGAAAAAGTGTGGTACACTCTTGAAAAGGGACAAGATATAATAGCATAATATAGAAAACTGGTAAAGTTAGGGGTAGGTAGGGATAATTGGGATGAGGCAGAAGAAAGGGCCAGGGGTCAGATCTTGGAAGATCTTCGCTAGGAAAGTAAGAGATATACATAGCAGCCATATTTCAGCCATCACCTACTCACCCCACCCCCACCTTCCTTTTCTATTGTTTGCAGATATTTCAGTATTTCCATTCTGTAATATAGGGTAGACATTGAGTCTAATAGAATGGCCTGACTGTACATTAAACCCAAAACCAGGAACAAGCATCTTCAGCTGCTTATCAGAGCAGGAACTCTCCTGGCAAATGTGCTATCATCCTTCCTCTCCGGTGTTGAATAAATGTTCTGCCCTTGGGCAACACAGATTTGTCTCTCTTCTCCAGTGCAAAGTGGAGTAACTGCATATGTCATCCACCAACCCCAATCTGAGCAGTTGTCCTCCCCAGCAGACCAACCATGGTGGGATTTTTACCCTCTGTGCTCTGTTAGTAATAAAGTGATCATTTTCTGAAAGTTTCTGTTGTGCCTGAACCTGGATTCTCTCATATACCATACAGTAACTCACCCAGAGCCTTATAAAACATATAAGTTTTTTGGATATTTTCTTAGATCGCATTTTGTAATTAATCCTAAATGAGTCAACCAGCTTGAAGTCACATTTAGTGGTCATTGAAAGAAAATTTGATAACTCCTAGGGACACTTTGGAACTAGGCTCAACAAGACTAGACAGGTTTTAGTCTTAATCCACATTCCTGAGGGTATGAACCCATCTGTAAATAGGACCCTTTGAAGATATTGAAGATATTTTATCAGTTAAGTAATAATAGATACATTATCAGTTAAGGTGTGGATTTATTTGCAAATAAGTTCTTCTAAAATTCTACTTAATATGGCCAAACTGAATCAGGGTGGGCTTTAGTCCACATTGCTGGAGGCCTTGTATAAAGCTAGCCCGTCAGAGAAAGACAAAGGAGGAGATCAAGGACATTGTCATGTGACAGGAGGCAGAAATACAAGCCAAGGAACTCAAAAGATTGCAACAAGCCAGTGTCTGAACTCTGCAGATTTCAGTGAACAAAAAAGGCTTGCTGATGCCTTGAGTTTGTACTTCTAGCCTTGGAAACCATGAAATGACAAATTCCTATTGTTAAGCCAACCCACTACATGGTATTTGTCATAGCACTCTGGCATACTAAAACACTGGTAAGTAACCATTTTATTATAGTATATTCTGCTACAAGATTACGTTAAAGTGTTAGAAAAAAGTGTATATATACTTATCTTACCTTAGAGATAGGAAAGTTGTTGCTGGAGGCACAGATATGCTGCTGGTCAAATGATAGGGACATCATTTGTTTTGATTATGCAAAACACATTGAATAAACTGTCTGAAAAGTGAAAAGAAAGGGTTGTTACTATTTGGAAAAGTGTGAAAAAGAGAAAGAGGAATTAATAAATTATTCAGGATTGACAAAGTGAAAAAAGCCTCAGTAAAGTAGAACAGATGCCTGAAAAGGGACTATTTGTGAAGAAAATAATTTAATATGTGTGCTATTGGTAGAGCAGAATTTGGAATAGGAGACTCACAGGATCCAGAGAGAGAATCAGAGAAAAAGATTAGAATGGTGACTTTTAGGGATAAAGTGGGAAGAGTAAAAAGAAAATACAGGGACTATGTATAGATACATAAACATATTTTAGGACTGAGACATAAAAAAAAGAATAGGTCCATATGTTAAAGCTTATCATTTTAGAAAAGTGTATTAGTTTCAAGGTTGCTAAGACAAATACCACCCAATGGATTGGTTCAACAACAGGAATTTATTGGCTTACAGTTTCAGAGGCTAGAAGGCTTGTTTCCCTCAAGGTGTATATAATAACATTCTGGTTGGCCAACAATCCTTGTGTTCCTTGGTTTTCCCATCATGCATGTGGTGATGTTCTCTTTTTTTTTCTTCCGGGTCCAATTCACCTTTCAGCTCCTTCCCTGTGGCTTTCTCTCTAGAAGCCCTCAAGTAATAGGGTTAAGAGCTATCCTGATTCAGTTAGCCATACAGTAACTAAAAATAACATCTTCAAAAGGTCATATGTACGATGGGGTCACACCCACAGAAATTGGTTAAGATTAAGAATATGGTTTTTTTCTGTGGTACGTAACTCAATCTGCCACGTGGTGCGTTCATCACTACAGTTATCCCCCATGGGACTTCAGAGAGTGACTGTAATTCATGATTCTCAAGCTGAAATTCAGAGCCAACTCCCACTGTTAAACTCCAGTATTTCATTAAGAACTTTTTGATTGTTTCATCGGATTTATTTAAAGATATATTGGCTCATCTTTAATATGTTATTAGCATGGAAAAGACACATGGGCAATCTAGACCTATAATCTGGAAATATCCATAATCTGAAAATACATTCCTTCACCCCATCACTATTTGAAATATAGGCAAACCAAAATAGATTACTGTTCCCTAGAGTTTGGCATGGGAAGAGGGAGGATAGGGAATGATTGCTATTTGGCAAAAATTACTTTTTGAGGTGAAGGAACCTACGTTTATGGTGAATATTGCACAACTCATAAATTTACCAAAAACATTGATGTGTACATTTTAATTGGGTGAACAGTATGGTATGTAAATTATATATCAAGGAAGCTATTAAAAATAAAGAAAAAGAAGCAATTCTTTAATTTTTCAGTTCAAATGGAAATGTATTGAAACTTATTCCATTCACCTGTTGGTGAGTGAACTTGTCTTTTCAAAAGGCTGCCTAAGCTCATGACTCTAGGGAGAACATAATTAATGTTAATGGAGAAACCTCATAAAAAATACAACTGTAATTTTTCAAAAAGCTCTTCAGAACTTCTTCTCTACTCTCAAATGGTCTTGAAATAATTGTCTCAAAGTATAAGTATAATCTACTTTCATGTAATTTTCCCACAGCATAACAGAAAAATGAAGAGTAAAGTACTCACAGGGATATTTTCTGATATGATTACAGTTGACCTAGTATTATAGATTTGGGTTTTCTGATTGACTTTCACTTCCAATTAATTGTTTTAATAAGTTTTTCATAAAGGACTTTGACACAATATTCCTCTTATACAATTTCTACTATGCTGTTAACTTTGTGTCAAAATAAGCAGTCTATTCCCTTCCAACATGGAACTTAGCAAAGAAAAAAGAAGGCATAAAAGAAGATAAATATTTCAGCAACTAGATGATTCAACATAGAATTGGGTACCTAAATCTGGTATTTAAACAGATGTAAGTTTATCTCCCATTTTCTCCTATTTTATTCTATATTAATTTTAGTTACGCATGAACACACACATATATGCATTTTCATTCCAAACTGTTTTGTAAGTTAAAATTTTTGCATAATGTAAGACTTGGTTGTGTAATTCATTGATCAAAATGGGGGAATGGACACCTTCCTACGAGACTCGCAAGGTTTCTTATAATGCATAATTTTCATTTTTTTTATAAGTAGATAAAATATATCAGATAGGAAACTAGGTGAAAATATACTATGTAAAAATTATTGCATTTTTCTTCTCTTAAGACAGTAATATGTAACACTCAGACTTTGGGTACAGAAAGCCTGAGCTTAAATCCAAGTTCTTCCATAAATTAGCTGTATAACCTTAGATAAAAGGCTCACTTCCCCAGTCTCTGTTTCCTTATGTGTAAAGTGGGGATAATACTTTTACCTGAGTTTTGTTGTGATAAGTGAATGAAATACTGCATGAAACATTTATTGCATTTATGATACATAATATGTATTATTTAAATTTTAGCTATATACATAGTATTTGATTTGAAATTCAAGTTTATCTAAAATGTATATGCAGTGTGGACACAAATTCCTATTAATTAGCACAAATTGGAGAGCTAAAATTAAATCCTGTCTTTCAGACATCATGAAATTTAGTATTTCTCTATCAAAACCATAATATTAAAGCATAGTTCTAAACATAATACACTGAATTTTTAAGTGAACTAAGACTTTTCATTATTCCCTGAAGTACTTTCCAGGATTATATCTGCTTGAAAAATATATCAAATAGTGAACTAAAGATGGCGAAAAAAGATTCCTAAGAAGCTCAATCTGTTTCTTCTTCCCATTGAATCTGGAAACGCTGCACTGTCTGAGATCAATATGATCCAAGCGATGATAGGGTATTACTGGGCCTCCTCTTTAAGGAGACTGGCAGCTTTCATTTCCTCTCCTCTGGAACCTAGCTGCCATATTGTGAAGATATCCAAACAGTCACATAGAGAGGCCCAGGTGGCAGATATTTAAAGTCTCTACTTTACCATCCCATCAGAGTTCCGAGTTAAAGCCAGAACTAATTTCCTAGCTATGAAAATAAGTCTTCATGTTGATCCCCTGCTCAAGTTATGCATCCCCAGCTGAGGCCCTGTGGAATAAGCATGAGCTGTCCCCTCCATACCCTGACTAAATTGCAAAATAATGAGCAAATAAATTATTGCTGTTGTTTTAAGTCATTAAATTTTTGGATAGTTTTATATGCAGCAATTGATAACTGAAACTCCAAAAAAAGAAATCAAGAAATATCTTTAGGATTTAAAATTCATGATGGAGAATCTCCCCTCCCAAATCTATTAAGGACTTGCAAATATTTCTGTTAAAGCATTTACAAAGTTTAATTGGAATCATCTCCTTCCTTCTATTTTCTCATCAATTAACCTGAGTCCTTCTTAACAGGCTATAAATTATTACTTCAGATATTTAAATAAAATCTCTGGTACCTAATACATATGTGATGGATCCCTATTGAATGAATGAATGAATGAATGAACAAATGGAGGATTATATGAGAAATAGAGTCCTTTTTGTTATTTAGAAAAGAACAATTAACGGGTACAATTGATTCTTACAACTTGAAGGTACATACCAACAAATAAAAATAGAAGCATTTAAGTTGAAAAAAGTATACTGATCATGTGATGAGGAAAGTAATTCAGAACCTGAATTGATTTCTGTAGTACAGATGTTAGAAGAAACTAAGCAAACATAAAGGAACAATAGATCTTCTAGAAAATTCATAGTTAACTCTAGTCCTCTTTTCTTAGTGACGCTCTACAAAATATTTATTTTAGGCAATGAAGATCAAATTCCCTGGGATTTCCATGATCTTTCAAGCAACAACAACAGCAACTAGCACCTTATAATTAGCTGGAAAGAGTCTGTGTACTGAGTTATTATAATGTACAGTCATTCCATTAGGTGCATACCACCGTGTGGTGTAAGGCGGGAATAATTAGACACCAGATGGTGATATCAACTCCAATAGAAAGTGCCTATGAATTATTCATGAGAAGTGACTTTATGGTTGTTTTATCCATTTGGTACCATTATGCTGCTCTTGGACCTCAATCCATATCTCAAGGAAAAAAATATTTTAGATTAGGAATTTTTCTGTTCTGAACAATTTGTAACATCACTTTGTCATATTCTGATCAGTTATCTCCCTATTCAATTTGCAGATTTTCTAAAAGCATATAATTTTCTGGCAGCACCATAGAACTGAGCTTTTCCATTATCCTGAGCATCTGAGCTTACTCGATATAATTTTATGTTTCTGCCAGCAATAAAAAGTTTAAGATTAGTATCTTTGAAAATTGGATCCGATTTCTAATGATTGTAGTGTCACATTTCTGATCTGAGGTACTTTTAAAACATCATTAGTAGATGATGTGATTAATCATTTTATGTCTTTTGACCACTAAAAATGTGTTTTATTTTCATTATAGATGTAACAAATTTGAAAGGAGAAGAGTGATTAGATAGTAGATTTCATTAATATTATTAATTCTTCAGAGGAGAGAGGTCAACAAAATGTTTATATATCTTGATTGATTTTGGGAAAAGTCATCTTTTAAGGATTTTCCAAGATAATGTAATAGTAAGTAATCCAAGGACATGTCACCTTCTAATCCTCAGCCTCCCAGTGATTGATCCTGTGACCTTTAGTGTCTGAAATTAGGCAGTGAGTACTCAATAAAATACCATTTTAATATTAGGGTGATTTAATATATAATAATTGGACCATTTAATATTGGGTCATTTAATATTTATTAAATGATCTTAGTAGATTACATAGTTGTAGCTAGCAGGATTCAATTAGAGAACAGAAAGATTAGGAAAGATATAGAACATGGACTTACTATGCAGATTTTACCTTATGTACTTTGAGAACTGGTTAAACAGTTATTGCTTGTCTTTTCTTTCAGTGTCTGGTGGTTGACCTGAGATCAGCAGGGCAGGCAGTTAGGAAGGTACTAAGGATGTAAAGTGGGGGACAGAAGGGTTAAAATGGAACCCATGAAAAGGAGCTGGGACCCATACTGATAGATCACAGCCTCAAACCTCCAAGTTCAGTGATACAAATTACTTGCAGGAAAAGCTGATGCCCATCATCATGAGCTAAGCACACACCTGATTTTAGGAGTCAGAGAATATGAAAGAGGAAACCTGGCAGTAGTTAGAGATGCTGTGGGCCCACCTTCTACCCAAGCCAACAGGGGACAATGTGAGCCAATGGGTAAGTGGCAAAGTCTGTGATCTGCAACAATATCTGCCTTCTGCACCCACTATCAAGGAGCACGTTTTTTAATATAAACTTTTTTATTTTGGAAAATCTTTTTTTTTTAAGATTTTATTTATTTATTTCTCTCCCCTTCCCCCCACCCCTACCCCAACCCCGGTTGTCTGTTCTCTGTGTCTATTTGCTGCGTCTTCTTTGTCTGTTTCTGTTGTTGTCAGCGGCATGGGAATCTGTATTTCCCTTTGTTGTGTCATCTTGTTGTGTCAGCTCTCCGTGTGTGCAGCACCATTCCTGGGCAGGCTGCACATTCTTTCGCGCTGGGCGACTCTCCTTACGGGGCACACTCCTTGTGCATGGGGCTTCCCTACACGGGGGACACCCCTGTGTGGCCGGGCACTCCTTGTGCGCAGCAGCTCTGTGCATGGGCCAGCTGCACACGGGTCAAGGAGGCCTGGGGTTTGAACCGCGGACCTCCCATGTGGTAGATGGATGCCCTAATCACTGGGCCAAGTCCACTGCCCTGGAAAATCTTTAGTTATATAGAAAGTATGTGATGATAGCATAAAGATATTCCATATACCCAATGCCCAGTTTCCTGCATTATTAATACCTTACATTAGTGTGGTACATTTGTCAACAACCAATGAGCCAATATTAATATATTATTATTGGTCATATTCCACACAATATTCAAATTTCCTTAGTTTACTTAAGAACATTTTTCCATTCCAGGATCCTATTGGGGACACCACATTATATTTAGTTGTCATTCTCCATAGGCTCCTCTTGGTTGCGATGTTCTCATTGTTTTTGATAACCTTGACAATTTTGGAGGGTACTCACCAACCGTTATGTAGAATATGCCTCACCTGAGATTTTTCTGATGTTTTTCTTATATTTAGATTGGATAAGAAGAAAATTTTTAAAAATCACCCCTATTCCCACTGCTCAGACATTTTTTCCTGTTTACATTTTGGAGATCCCCTTCCCTTCATTTCTATAATTTATAACATTGATATAATGCCTCTTGCTTTCTTCGTGTAACATTTCAGTTTCTGCTACATCTGTAGGTGGCATTTGGTTTCTGCATAAAATTCCTCCATGTAAATATCACGTACTTAGGAAGTAGCTTTTGCTACTGTAACAAAAGAAGCCAAAATAACAGTGGATTAAATAAGATAGAACATTATTTATCTCCCACATAAAAGTCCCAGTAGATGGTCCAGGTCTTTTCCTGCAGTTCCAAAATCATCAGGAGCCCTAGATCCATTTATTTGCTCCTCTGTCTTCCATACTTCCACCTTGTATCCAGTTCCTGCTCAGACTACATTACAGCAGGGGGAAGATGTAGAAAGCTACCCTTCCTTTTAAGGCTGAAGAAATTGCACATATATTTTCTATTTACATAGAATTGGTCTGACCTTAGTCATTTTTCCAACCTAGCTGAAGGAAAGACTCAGAATTACAGTGTTTATTGTGGGTGACCATATATCTAACTAACAATTGATGACTGTTTTAATCAAGGAAGAAGGAGAAGATGGATCATTAGGCAATAATAATATTATCAGCATAGATATTTCTGTCTTCTACTCTTGGCCTCTTTGTATATATGTGTCTTTAGCTGCTCTTAATGATATTGTGTTGAACATCCTTAAACAAAATATTTCCATCCATATTTCTAGTTTTATTTCAAAGTAATAATGGTATGAATTATGTTAGGGGTCTTGAAATACATTGCTAAATTACTTTGCAGGAAATTCGAGCCAAGTTGGCATGCCCTTTAGCAATGTATGAGAATGCTTGCATACATTTTTAAAAATTATTATTTTACTTTAGCTAATCTAACAGATTAAACATATCTAGTTGTTGATTTAATTTGCAGTATTTTAATTATTCAAGTGATTGTACATTATTTTTTCATTTGTAACCATTTGATTTTCCTACTATTATAAAGTGCTTTGCTCATTGTTCTTTTGGGGGTTTTGTGCTATTTGTAGAAGCTCTTTTATTATGTACTTGGCTGTGAGAAAATATTCAAAAATACCCCATATATTGGTATAACTTTCTGGAGGACAACTTGGCAATATTTATCAGGAACATTATGCTATTTATACTGTTAATTCATTATTTCCAATTCTGGCGATTTATTCCAGAAAACCATCCGAACCATATATGAAACTTTATGGTCAGTATTATTAATAAAGACAGAGTGAAACCCTTATGGTAAAACTATAGAAATGGATAAGCAAATTCTAGAGTATCTATATGGGTAGATTCTGCAGCCATTAAAAATCTTTTCAAAGTTTAGTGAATGAAATAGAAACATGCTCATGATACACTGTCAAATGAAAGTATGTATTAAGTACCCAAGAATGAGATATGATGGACAGACTTGTATAAATTGATTTGAGTACAAAACTCCTTTTTCTTAGGATATCTTGGGGAACAGTGTTATACATGACACACTCTGGTAAATAATAATGGGCTTTATTTATCAAGGTCCTCCCATGTGGTTTATTAGTGCAGCACTGGCAACTGAGGAAGAATGTGAAAGGACTTGAGGGAATGGTGCTCACAAGAAGCTGTTACAGTCATTATATTTAGGTTAATCAGAGTTATGACTGTGTATTACAGACATGATATATTACCATATTTTACTTCCACTTTGTCCTAGTTAATACATGTATATTTTGTGGCCCTATATTAGGAAAATTTAAGTACTCTCTAGACTATTTCAGAATCATCTGTCCCTTTTCTGGATCAATAAGTAGAGGGGGCGGAGCATATGGGAATCCCCCATGTTTTTTAGTTAACATTTATGTAACCTAAGTATCTTTTAAAAAAATAAAAAGTATATTATATTAAAGAAAAGAATATAAAGAGACTAGTTTGTCTTCTGGACATTCATTACCTTTAAAGACTATTCTATATTTAGTCTACTCACATTTAGGAAATGGCAGACACGGAAGAAGATTTCAATTTATAAGCTTAAGGTGCAATCCAAAATTCTTCCATTTTTGTGATATGAAAACTGTGATGCTACTAAAATAGTTTTTAATCTTTAAATATTTGTATTTAATGTTAATGTTAAATAATACAATAATTTCACTAAAACTCCATTTTACTCTTATCTGTGAACATTCTTGGACTTCCTTGGAAAATGCTAGACTGTCAGGTAAAAAATAAATCAGAAGGATTTTATATAAAATATGCTTGGTTTAATGATGGGTACATTGTGAATTCACATTGTCCAAGGACTGTTTTTCATGGAGAAAGTAATTGCCCTAAAATATAGAAATGAGAGAAATTATTAGTGGCTGATATTTGATATCCACTGTTTTCTATTTTTTTAATCTTACTCAAATTAAATACACTACTTATTCACAATAGTAGTATGTTCAAAAGAAAATAGGTGTGTATGAGAATGTATGAATCCAGATATATATCAATGTAGGAAAAACGATTTCTCTCTATCCTACTGGGCAATCCACTTTCCCTATGTAAATATTAAATTGCTTTAAGTATATAATCTATACCCAGAAGAATAAATTGTGCTTTAAAGATAAATAAAAGAAATAAATTAACATTTCTGCTCATAATGATATTCATTATAAATACTCTTATGAAATAATGGTTACCTGAAATTGAAGATATTAGCAACATTTATCATTAAACAACATTTAAAATGGCAGGACTTCACTCTACACTTTGGTCTATTCAAACTGCAACTTGCAAATCACAGAATAATTTACATTTACAAAAGCTGCTTTTCTTGGTTGACTCAAAATGTGAACTACAGATTATAATTTTTTTTAGATTTTCAATTTTTCAAATTAATGAACTCTTATAGTAAGAGGAGAGAGAAATGTCCCTGGAGAATAAAATCACCAAAGGATATTCATTTGTAGAACACTATTCATTGTCCGTTTATTTATCCACCTGTGGGCTCATATTTTGCATGCTGGGATAATTTTCAGCAACATTGTTAAATGTTCACTTAAGAGAGAAGGAGGGGCTGTTTCAAAACACAAGACTTGGAGTAGCCGCAATGCTATGTTTTAGGATCATGACAGCCTTGACAATTTTCTAAGAATGGCTGTTGGATTTATCTCTCACTCTTTTAGTTTTCTTGTTGCTCAAGCAAATACTATGCAACAGATTGGCTTAAACAAGGGGAATTTATTAGCTCATGGTTTTGAGATTAAGAAAAGCACAAATCAAGGGGTAATGAAGGCAATGTTTTCTTGCTCAAGACTGGTGTTCTGAGACTGCTGGTGATCCTTGGTCCTTGTCTCCTTTGTCACATGGCAA
Source organism: Dasypus novemcinctus (assembly GCF_030445035.2). Lineage (NCBI taxonomy): Eukaryota > Metazoa > Chordata > Mammalia > Cingulata > Dasypodidae > Dasypus > Dasypus novemcinctus. The sequence goes on along the minus strand of NC_080683.1, from coordinate 68,001,245 downwards.
TGCAGTTGGTGGCCTTTCCCAGCCTCTCCCTTCTCTTTTACGTTTTGCTGACCTTCAGCTTCTGGCTTCCTGTGGCTTTCTCTCTCTGTATCTTAATTTTGTGCTACTTAAAAAGGACTCCAGTGAGAAGATTAAGACCCGTCCTGATCGAATTGGACCATTGTTTAACTGAAGTAACCTCATCAAAAGGCCCTACTTACAATGAGTTCACACTTAAAAGAATGGATTAAATTAAAAACCTGTTTTTCTGTGGTACATAGCTCAAAACCACCACAATCACTTCTTAGAACATTTATTGTTTTCCTGTCTGCTATTTTCTCTTTATAATCTTTATGTTCTTACCTTTATAGTTCTTTCTCTCCACATGTACCTACACATCTTAGACCCTATTGTTTCTTTTATACACCAATTCAATAATTCAATACTCATTTGGAAATTTTTAGGTACTTCATATAAATACTGCTTACATATTTATTTTTATTAGAAATGTTTAAAAATATTTTAGTAACAATATTTCTACATATTCTAAAATGAATTCAAATGAGGTTTTTATTTTTACAGAGTTCTATGTTCCATCTGAATACCCACTTAAAATGTCAGATTGCTGTGCTCTGAGCAATGAAATCTTAAATATATGGGAACTTCAACCCATTTGTCTTCTTTTGTAAATTAAAAAAAAAAAAGATGGTGACATGACAAAATTGAGAGTGAGACAAATTTTCAAGTGGCTTCTTTACTCTTATGAGTTATTAAAGGATTATATCCAACTAAAGTCACATTTTTTGAAATGTACCCCTTGACTCTAGATCTCCTACTTCTTCTAGACCCTCATAACTCTGGAAAAACAATTAAACAATTAGCAGTGAGAATGGTGACAGTAAATCTATACTGGTAAAGAGAATATCTAGAATGATTTATTTTCCTGGAGTCTCTTTGACTTTGCTTAAAGAAATCTCAATGATATTACTGGAATGTAAATTTTGAAATTGATACTTTTAAACACAGTAGAGAACCAAGGCAGAAAACTTCACCTAGAAAATCCTAAGGGATATCCATATATAGTATAAACGTTGAATGAACTAGGTTCGTGGTAAAATACAAGGAGACAATAGTATTAGTTTGACTTTGAGTGGTTAAAAGATATTACTTAAGAACTCTATCTCTTGATTGATCCAGAGAATTGAATGCCTGTTGATATTTTGTTTATAATTCTACCTAAAAATTCAACTTGGCCCAACTCTTAGCCTTGGCTTTTATTATGACAAACAGTTACCTCCCTAATTTTATATAATACAACATAATCACATGGTCTTCAGTTCATGGAGAGTTAGCTTATCTTAGTCTTATGAACATTTTCTAACAAGAGAATATTTACTGACACCATTTGAGCCCATTATTCTTTAAATTCCTATTATTTAAGTCATTAAAATTTAAATAATATGTAAAATAATTGGCCCAAAGCTTACTGAACAAACATATACACTGTAGTATGGAAATAGAGGTAGATTAAAACAGAAAGAGCCCATAAAAAAATATTCATCTCAGTCAGTTGGTTTGAAAAAGATTTTATGGATAATGTATTTCAAGTCTAAGAATAATGTAAGTTTATCTAAATCAGAATTGCAGGTTATGAGTGGAGTCCTAAATAAGCAGCACTTATTTTGCTGAAGTATATGCAGTGAATTGCAACTTTAAAGAACTTTGTGACTTTAGCAATATGCATTTTTGTCTTATGAAGGAGTCAGGTGGGTTTTGTTTTATTGTATATGATTGTATACATTTTTTATGGTAATTTTGTGTCCTTTACTATAGATTTTTATTACACAGTGCCTTTGAAATAAAGATCTATTATAAATTTTTACATAGCAATTGCAAATTAATAATTACTATTCTATTTAAATACTAAAAATTCTAAACAAATGTTTATCTTATGAAATGACAATATTCCTGATATACCAGATTATAGATATATAAAGCTGGATTGCATAATTTTATCTGGTGATAGAAAAAGAGTATAATAGTATTGAAAATATTAGTAAGAAAAAATAAAGTATCTAAACATTTGGCTTATGGAAAATATGAATTCATGTTTGTCCTTATAAATACCTTCTGAAATGATATTATCATTTTGAAACAATGGGGCTTTTATTTGTGTGAGGGGATTGTTTATTTGCTTCATTGCTTGTACACATTTTATCTACATAATATTTTCCACAACACTACAGAGTTTGACTATACATCACAATCAAGCTTGGTTTAAACAACTCTAAGTTGTGAAGCACTTGCAGTGGCAAGTAATAATGGGGGCACAAAATACATATACATTATGTATTAATAGTGCATATTTTTCACAGCTTCTTAAAAAAATAAAGAATAGCCATGACAGATGTATTTATTAGTCAGAAACTTATATACTATTTTGAATTTACTGATAGTGTGCCTAACAATAACAAAAAGGGCATTATGCTATTAGCTATAGTTTTTGTCACTAATCTAAAGGCATCCTAATTTCGTAGTAAAACTCAGAGCCTTTGACCGTTCAACTAAGAACACTTAGTGTACAGCTGATACCACAGTTATTATAGAATGTTCCCAGAAATTCACCGGATTCAATTGTTTCTTTTCATATATGAATAAGTGGACAATTTAATATATTTTAAATAATAGAAACACTGACAAGTACACAGAATTAGAAACTGAAGGGTTTTTGTTTTGTTTTGTTTCTTAGAATTATGATGCACAAAAATAGATTAAGACCACTGTCCACGTGGTGCAGCAGTGCTCCAAAATGTATTCACCAGGTGCAGCGAATGTGCCAAGATGATGGAAAAGAGGTTGTTGATTTGGGAGGAGTGGGGTAGGGGGAGTGAGGGTGTATGGGGACCTCATATTTTTTGAACATAACATTTAAAAATTTTTTAAAAGGTGCATAAAAAACATCATTTTTTGGAAACTCAAATCACATGTTTTAAGTGTTCTCTAGGAAAAAATTGGGCATTTTAAGAAAATCTTTGCTACTATAAGAAATGAAGCAGAAATCAAAGAGAAAATCCACTGTTCTATATATTTTCCCAACTGAATTTTCTTTTCACCCTAATTTGTATAAGAACATTAGGCCAAATGTAAGGATTTTTTGTTCCCCTTTAAATGTTACTTAGTAACCACAATTTTCAGAAGTCAATTTTGCTTTTTGGAATTTCTTCAAACTTTAGTCTTGACGTATCCACAATTGATGTTATTGCAGTGGTTGAAACACATCAAGAACTCCCTTGCCAGCAGGAATAAAATCCATACTATTTGATGTAAGATTCCAAAAACAGCTTCTTGCCATATTCTCCAAACTTCTTTTCCACTATGCCAAATGTACTTTTGGCAGGAAACAGGAACCTCCAAAATTTTACAAATAGTGAATTCCAGATAATGAATATGTACGCTGAAACACAGGTAATTACTGGAAAAGACAAAGGTAGAACTATTTTGGAAGTGGGTCTGGTTCTTTTTCAATGCCCAATACTAACTTATTTAAATTAAAAAAAGGTTAAAAATCCACTTTTTTTTGCTTGGCTTAATCAAATAATTGGAAGAAATCACCAAAACCCAAATCTTAATTAGTTATCAGAAAATCTATTTGAATAGAACTAGTAAATTTTGACTGATCTTTTTCTTTTAGAAGGTGATAAGATCTATAAAGATGACTCAAAGCCTTCCCTTCAGGAAAACATAGTTTACATAATGAACTCTCATCCATAGAAGAGTTGCCTAACTACGAATCATGTTACTATGACCATCTGTACTTCAGTTTGCACCAGTATCATTCAGAGTTTTCTTTTTCTAACTTACTGTAATTTCTTGAATTTTCATTAAAGCATTTCTTCCACTTCCAGAGTGGCTCACTCCAATTTTCCTTTTAGAAGGATCTCTTTAAACTGATAACACCATTGCAATCCATGGGTTGCTGAGAATTTTCCATGTGTTTCGAACTGTAAACATATGCCTTGAAATAATTTTTTTACACAGATTTATTGAACAGCTTCAGAGCCTTTCATTAAGAGCTGGTTGTATTACTGTTTCCTATTTTTAACTGCATGGCAGAAACGTTTTGGCAAAGTGGGAAAAAAGGGATGAAGTAAAATTATAAGTTGACCTTCTTGGAGAAACAAACTGTGTAGATGGATGTCATTTGATATTAAGCGGCAGTAAGTTGAAGTATACCGTTTGAAAGAGAATGATGACAAATCTGATTGTTATACAGATGCTTACCTCAATGGTATGCATGATAATTTTGAAGATGCTGACCGATTTGCACATATTAATTTGCCAAACAGCTGGAGATATGATGCAGTGGATAGGAAATCATACTTGATTTCTTCTTCCAGTAGTTTGTTGCCTGGCATTCCTTGAATCTACGACTAACTCATGGTAAGTTCCTTTCTAGCAATTTGGACTTTGGAATTTCACAAGTGTAGGAATGGTTAGTATATGTAGGGTTGATTTGAATAGCCTAAAAATTTAGTATTTTTTAAATTAGTAAATAATATTATGGTTTATTATACAAGTTATGTTTGGCTATATATTCAAAGAATAACTATTGCCTTGATTGCCTGAATACAGCTTTACATCCATTGCATGATTCAAACCTATCTCCACATGTGTCCTGGAAACACAGCACAACAGTGTAAAATACCCAAATAAAGTGGGAAAAAACATCTGCTGAGTGGTCAATGTAATTTTCCAGTCAATTTATTCTGTCAGTAAGATAAAGCATTTCATTCCTTTGAAGAAACCAGTAGCATGGGGTGAGATGGAGGGTGGAGCTTGAAAGTTTAAAAATTGATGACAACAACATTTCTATGTTTAAAATAATTCTTCTATCACACAAAAGTATATTAGACGGTTTTACTCTTTTTACACAATTTATCCTGTTTCTCTTATGAGTATTTCTGATACCAAAGTATTTTCCAAGATTATGATTTCATGACTTTTCAAAATTGGTCTTAAATATATTGATGGGATTTATGCAAAAACATTAATGTAGGTAATGACTATCTTTTTAATTAAACACCAACTACTTTTAAGTTAAATTGAAGTATTTATGTTAGCATAAGTAATTTTCTTTTTTCTTTACAACAATAATTATTAGGAAAATTATTAAATAACCAAAATGGAGCAGGCATATGATTTCATTCTGATATCTTTAACTTCTCACAAACAAGATGGGGTTATTTTATAATAATCATAAAGAATACTAAAAAGCAGAAGTTGTGTTCATGATCATAGTTTTTCTTTGTTCTTTTAAAAAAAATTTTCATTAGGTCTTTTTTTTTTTAAAGAAGCTTTAAATTACATAAAGGTTACATAAAAAAAGGGAATTCCCATATACCCAAACCCCCACACATACTTTCTGACATTAACAACAGCTTTCGTTAGTCTGGTATCTATGTTACAATTGATGATCACATATTGAAGCATTGCTACTAATCATGTACTATAGTTTACAGTATAGTTTACACTCGGCCCCACACAATTTTATAGGTTATGACAAAATGTATAATGGCCGTATCTATCAGTGCAATGTCATGCAGGATAATTCCAATGTTCCCAAAATACCCTCAAGTTACACCTCTTCTTCCCTCTCCCTACCCTCAAAACCTCTGGTGGCCACTGTCTTTGTTCCAATGATAAAAGTTCTTCCATTACTAGAATAATAGTAAGTCTATAATAGAATAATAATAAGTCTTCTTTAGTCCATTATTCATTCCCTAATCTTGAGAATTTGGGGATGGTGATTCCTATTCTGGTTCTAATTTAAAAGGGGTTTAAATCCCACAGGGCAGATGTATGGAATAATATTACTTGAATTTGCAGCCACTCTATTTTTGGGGATGGCTGTTGTCCATCATTTCTTTGTTAGTTGTCCTGGGTGAGTCAATGACCTGAAGAGTAAGTTTTGCAACTCTGCTGAGATTCAGGATTCAATTGGCACATGAACATACCAAAGCTGTAAGTCTGTGGAACATATATTTAATAAATATAGTGCTAATTATAGGTTCAAATAAAAGGGGAAGAAGAGCAATGTGTAGGGAAATTATAAATGAGCCTAAATTCCAAAGTATGGTCCACTGACAGAATGCCAAATTCCTGAGCTTATCTGCCCTGTTTATAGTGTCTAGTTGTCTCTACAGCCCTCATGGACCCACTGATTAAGGAACTGTTTATTTACTGTTGACAGTCAAGGAGATCCTGCTGAGACATGCATAAGCATAACTTCTGGAATGACCTCCAGACTCAGTTTAAAATCCCTTAGCCATAAAAACTCATTTGTATTTACCATTTCCCCTTTTAGGTCAAGTGCTTTTTCCAAATGTATTGCTAGCTGATGTTTGGTAATAATCCCTAGGTGCCAGGGAGGCTCATCACTGGGAGTGATGTCCTATGCCAGTGCATTTATATACTGAGTTTGGCTTAGAAGGAGGCCATATTTGAGCAACGAGGAGGCTTTCAGGAGGTAACTCTTAGGCAAATATATAATACTAGGCTAAGTTTCAATATCACAAGAAAAGATTCTTAAGTACAATCATCAAATCAAGGGTCTAGAGTAATGATCTCTCTTCTGTCACTAGGTACTACCCATGTACTCAGGGGATTCTTGCCATTCTGTTAGAGAATGTAACAGGCCTCCCCAGGATGGGAATTCAATATTCTTTTGGTTTTTGTATGGATCTCTCCCCACTGAGACAAGGGCCCATGAACATATAAACATATTCATATGCCTTAGAGGCATCCGCAGGTGAACACCTCCTCACACATCCCTCCTCACCACAATCCTGCACTAGGGATATTCCCCTGGCACAGTTGTGATCCTGCTGTAATCCAAAACTTCTCCAAAAATGAAGCCAAAAAAACCCAAATAAAATTAATAAGAAAATAAAATAATAATTCAAAAAATAACAAATAAAATACAAAATATGAAAAAAAAATTGAAATAAAATAATTTTTTTACATTGTGTCTTTCTTCACCATATGATCTGTTATCTTCTATGCACTGTGACAGTTTCTTCTGTATGTTCTCTCAGTATCTAATTTTATCACTTTTTCTTTAAAGAAACTTTAAGTTACAGAAAAGTCACATAAAAATATAAGAGATTCTCATATACCCAACACCTTCCCCCTTTTCCACTCTCCCCTTTTAATAATATTTTACATTTGACTGGTACATTTGTTATAGTTGATGTACAAATATTGAAGCCTTGCTTCTAACTATGGTCAATGGCCAATGGTTTATATTACAGTTTATATTTTGCACCATACACTTCAATAGGTTTTGACAAAATTTAAATGGCCTATATTCATTATTAAAACTTCATGCAGAATAATTCTAATGCCCTAAAAATGGCCTATGTTCCATCTATTCTATTCTTCTCTTCACCTCCCCTCAATACCTATTGTAATCACTAAGTTTCAATTTTTGAAGAATAAGATTCAGTTACTTGCAATAATATTGATAGATTAACATATTGGTCTGTTTGTTTGTTTGTTTTGGTCCTGCCATTGTTCTTGAGAGATTATTGTCCCTCTAATTGAGAACATAGGAAGGGTCCCTAGGATGGGAGTTTAATATTTTCTTGTTTATTTTGTGGGTCTCCACCCACTGAGATAACACTCTATGACAAGATGAACACTTTCATATTCCATAGAGGCATGCCCCAGGTCTGCCCTGTCCAGCATATCCCCCACACCTCATGACCAATACCTGTAACCCTCCCTTGCAGTGTTTGCCTAAAAAACATTCCCACCATTATAGTTTTAACCACAGACCTGCAAATGCCCAGAGTTCACCAGATCCTTCCTCCAACCCTCCCCACCAGTTCCATGGATAGTCCAAATCAAACCCCAATTTACTCATTGTTCTTTTTAACGAGCATGTTACTCCTATAAGGGTAGAGGGAAGAAGAAGATGATAAAGGATACTGACTTTAGAAATAGTGTTTCTTCTTAATGATATAAAAAATTTGTGTTGAACAATAAGTGAAGAACAATTTCTACCTGTGGAAAAATTTTATTGCTACTATTCCACCAAAAACATTACTATTTTATGAAGCAACACCTAAACAGGCATGTTACACTTTATTTTAGCCAAGATAAATCATTAGCATTCTTTAACAGTACTTACAACATCAACAGAAGAGGAAGAATAAGTATCTGATAAAATGAATTGGAAAATGCTATTTTAGGCCACAGGTTTCTCATCCGTCAAATCTCAACATTTCTTCTGAGAACTTCTGAGATATAGTTTCCAATTATCTTGAAAGCTTTATGGGTGCTGTTACTGGAACTGGAACTTGATAACTGATGAAATCTAAAGTTGCATTAGATATCAACTCTTAGCTATATCTAACAGTATGCACAGAAACATTCCAGATAGATGAACATTTCTGACTTTCAAACATGTACACAAATATTTGCATTAACCTCTTTCAATTTTCATTAGTACCTTTTCTTACATAAAACAAAAGACTATTACTTAAGCATAAAATAGTTTCCTGTTCCAAAAAACATGTATTTTTAAGCAATGCCAAATAAAATAGGAGGAGTATTTAATTACTGAAATTGGCTCTTGGGTTGAGAAGGACTCAAATTTTCCCTCCTTGAGCTTAACTCTGGAATGACTGTTATTTTTATATATTGACAGCTGCCTTTACTTTGGCAATTAAAAATTCAGGCAGTAAAATTCATCCTTTTTGTGAAGGAAATGTATTTATCACCATGTGGTGTGTTCATCAAGTGAGTGGCAGGAACGTGTGCCCTCTTAGTCCACTGACACAACTGTGGGGGAAGCCCTAGTGCCCCTGCCAGTCAGCTGGAAAACATCATCTGTCAAGAACAGGCCTTTACTACGATACATTCACAATATCATGTGTCAAATGCAAGGAACAATAGGTATTTTCAGTAAAGTAGGGCAATAAACTTACAAGGAGAAAAAAAAAGCTATTTCTCACCTTTCAAAATATTCAGGATTAGTATAATCTATCATATTCCCTCCTGCTCCCATTCCTCCATTTAATGGGTCAAATCCACTGTCCTAATCCAATGTTTCCCAAACTTCAGCTTCATGATTTATGCTGCATCTCAGCATTTCATGAACTTAATGTATTTGTAAACCAAGTTATATGTTTAAGTAAATATTAAAAAGAAATTTAATAACATTACTATAGATATAATTGATAGTTAAAATGGATAATTATCAATAATTTTAGCAACATTTTGCATTAAGTTGTGGGAAAATTTTATTCTTTTCTAATATATTAATAAATTGAGAATTTTAAAAAGATACGCTCAACATGCAGAATTTGCTACACTTTTGAAGTCTTTACTCTTAAATTGACTTACCCCATAATTAAACCAAGTCTTTTTGATTTTCAGGGTAATATTAAGACATGTTTTCTCACATACATTGAATTTATAATCTCACTCATGTTTCTACTTACTTCCAGGTATAAGAATTCCACATGATAAAGACCATGAAAGAGGGAAGAATTGTCCAGCTCGTTTAAGCTGGACTTTCCCTAACTAAATACACACACTCAAAACACACACACACACACCTAACAGATGCTTACACGAATGTAAAGGAGACACTTGTGCCCACATCTGGAACATATAGACTTTTTCAACATACTGCCAAATTACTTTCTAGCTGTGTGAGTGCCCATTTCCCCACATTATCACAAATACCCGAATGTTTTTCTTTTTCATGTTTTTTCGTCCTGTCCAGTTATCTATAAGCAATAACACTTGTAATGTTTAACTTGGGACATTAAGAGGAAAAGAAATTATTTCTGGAAATCAAATAAACCCATATTCTAAAAGCAAGGAGTATATAATTTTTGCATTAGTTTTGGTTTGCTGAACTGACACCATTGTGGTCTAGTTTAGTTTGTTTTCCTTTACTACAATTCCTGATCAATGTTAATTCTGATAAAATGCTTTTTTAAAACCACAGCAACTTTTAGGTTAAAGAGAATAAAGTCCCTGTCCTGTCGGTTTCTCACCAAGTCCCTTGCACCACAAGATTTTGCTCTTTGATGGTGGCCATCTTGTCTCTGAGTCACTACTGATATATTCACAGTGAATATATACAGTCCCTGTATGTGCTCAATGTTGATGTGAAATTCCACGAAATTACTATTCCTTTTCCTATTTTTATGCTCTGTGAGGGCTGTTTGTTTGTTTTTGTTTGCTTATTTGGTCTTTTTTTTTGGCTAGTTTGCTTACTTTTAAGCTGCATCTCTCCTCCCCTAACACAGGGCTTCTTGGGAATCTTTGTTCTGCCTTGTGATAAACATTGTCTCCTATATGGCAGTGATGTAGGTAGGTGTCTGCTCTCTTTTCTGGAAAGAGCCATTTCTCATCACCCTATATTGGTTGTGACTTGGCACTCCTTAAGTGACATTATTTAACATCTTCCAGGCAGCAGTAGCTCAGAGATAATTGTGTCTTATCCAGTTCAAACTAAATTTTATCCAGATTTCACTTAATTGTATTATTAAATTTAATATATACAAATTAACAAACATTAATAGCCAAATCCATGTAGGAACTTCAGGTTTTATTTCCATTTTCTAGTACTGATATTTAACTTTATTCTCTTTGACTTAAAAGTTGCTGTGGTTTTTAAAAAGCAGTTTATCTGAATTAACATTGACTTCGAATTTGTAGAAATGTCTTAGGTCCTTTGTTTTACTAAAGTAATAAGTAACCACTGACTTCATCTTGCATGGTACAGGAAGCGGCTGTAGCTCAATCAGTTGGGTTCCCGTCTACCATATGGGAGGCCCTGGGTTCGCATCTTGTGAAGGTAAACTGGCCTGTGTGCTGCGGAGAGCTGGTGCGGCAAGATGACCCAACAAAGGGAGACAAGCAGATACAGAAAAAGTGTGCAGCGAATGGACACAGAGAACAGACAGTAAAGAATGGAAAAAGCCCCGAGGGGGATTAAAAAATAATTAATAAAAAAACAAAACAAAACAAAGCAACTAAATGTTCTTTTAGTAAATACAAGTAATTCCTGATTTGATGTATCAAAAGATGAAATTATAAAACAGGGAAGGTCAAATGACTTACTGTTCTTATCTCCACACACATTTTTTGCTTTGTTTTGTTTTTTAAAGATTTATTTCCCCTCTCCTGCTCCCACCCTGTTGTTTTTGCTGTCTGTGTCCATTCTCTGTGTGATCTTCTGTATCTATTTCCCTTTTATGTCTACTCTTCTCATCTTTCTCCTCTAGGGTTCAGAGGAATTCGATCCTGGGGACCTCTGATGTGTTGAGTTTCTTAAAATGATTGCTAACAATTTTTTTTTTTATTCTAAAGTTTTGTAGGGCTAGTTTAATTACTCCAACATACCAAAAGGAGAAAGATTCCCTTCCTCAAGTATCAGTTTTTTCCTTCTACTTTAGTTAGTCATTTTCCTAGTTGAAATCCTTTAAAATAAGAAAATAAATCGCCTTATCAAAGTAGATATATACAAAAGATGATGAAGACCTAAGGGGCATCATTTCATCAACATTTTCATCAATTTCAATTTTTTTTTTTTAACAATTATGTTCCCAATTCTTTCTAGATTCAATTTAAGGGAGGAATTATAAACTCATATTTAATTCCAGGTCCTTAAACATAATGGCTCTGGTCTATCCTAATATATTCCATTTTGTGCAAAGCAATTACTTCTTTTTGTACTTTTATTCATATGAAAAATTAATTAAATAAATCTGTTAGGCAAGTAAAAGGGAACATTTAGCATAATACTTAATTCAAAATATTTTGGCTAATTCTCATATGTAAGTAATTTCAGTTCTAGAATTTAATAAATATTACTCCTGCTAATACCTATATGTTTTTGAATCACTAGAAGAGTAGTCATTTATGCACAATTTGTCCTTCTCTGACTTATAAAACCATATCAAGTTAACTTAAATTGCCAGTTTCCAAAAGGCCATTTATTGCTTTGTAATCAGTGCAAAACAAATATATCTGTCCCTGGAAATGTGACTAGGTTCCATCTGATTTTCTGGAATGAAAAATGTGCTATATTGAAAAATGTCCTTCAAAAGAAATACAACAAATAACCAGACAAACATAAATTTGAGAATGGTTAATTGTGAGTAAAAACACTGATATGCAAGTATTTATTATAATTATTTAAAGCTTAGTAAGTGGCATTTTTTTGCTGTTATTGAAAATAAGTTGCAAATAAGTAAATATAGTAAGTAAAAATAAAAGAAATAATATTTAACATAAATTAAAATTGAATACTTATTTAATGTACTTATCAATTGCAACGAATATACCACACTGATGAAAGATGTTACTAATACGGGAAAATGTGGGAGGTGTGGGGAGCAGGACATATATATTCTCTATAACATTTATGTAATTGAAGTATCTTTTAAAAGAATAAAAAGTGAAAAATAAATAAAAATACTTATTTAAAACTAAAATCTAATACTATTCAGCAAAAAGTTATAACATTACTTTTTTATACTATAGTATATATCTATTGATTTATTACACAGTTATTTTCCTGTCTTTTAAGTATGTTAGTCAAAATATACATTCTCATGCCCACTTTACAGAATCTATTTCAAAACCCCACCTATTTTCACATTATGTCACCATGATATATTTTTAACTTATGAATATACCACATTGACTCTTTAAGAAATGTCCATTTCCAACATGTTCCATACAAATTAAAGGGTGAAATCTCAATCCCATGAAATATTTCTGTTTAAACATATAATTTGACAAAATACATTCATTCAACCAAGCCATATTATACATTTATCTTTAGAAACTGGTTAATGCCACATAGTGGTCAACATACCAAAAAGACCTACCTAGAATTTTGCGACTTTGATTTTCTCATCTACTAGAAAATGAAACTATTCAAACCTCAAGGGCGAGAATATTTGTATTTTTACTCAATATAACTTCTCAACCTCATAAAATATTAATTTATTGCTGCTTATTAGTCATCATTTTTAACTCAGTTTGGCATACTTTAATCTTAGAGAGAAGCACTGTTCCCAGAAAAGCAGAAGTAGAGGCCAAGAGGCAAATACAGAGTCTGTGCTCCTGAGAGTACATATGAGAATATGAGATAATACTTGAAGAAACCAGGAAATAGGACAAATTTTCAGGTGCACTGCTCTTCATGAATTAGAGTAGAAGGTGATTTGCTCTAAGTTTTCAAAAAAGACACTGTGGCAACCACATACTAGGATATATGTATGAAAGTGGATAAAAGGAGGTCAGCATTACATAGTGCTAAATACATACACTTTGTAGCAGAAAATCTGATTTCAAATCCTCCTTTATCATTAAGCAGCTCTGTATCTTTGCCATTCATATTACTGTGCTGAAACTTTTTCTTCACAAGTAAAATGAATACAAGAATTACAATCTTTTAACCATTTAAAAGATAATGGAAAAGATCTATTTTAGAAATAATTAAAGTGCAAATCCAAAGAAGAAATTGTTTTAAGTAGAAGAGGCAGTTCCTCTGTTTCAGGAAGGAAGAAGACTAGAATGGTGCAGACACAGATAAGTCCATGTATTCATGATCTTATCGGCTTCTGTTTTCTTTCTGAGGTGATTGCAATTAGTATGTACTGAACAATATGACAGAAAACTAAATAAAACAATAATCTCAGAAATTCATAATGAAGAATTTTAATACATCTTTCACATAATTTGAAAGAATAAATAGACCAGACAATAACTAATAAAAATGCCAAAGGTTTCATGGAATTAATCATGCAATAAATTATATAAAGATTTACTCATTTTTACATGTGTTAGGTGCTATTCTAAATGATTTGCATATTTTATTAACTCATTTACTTCTCTAACCCACCTATAGGGCATGTAGCAAACGTAATCGTCATTGCATAGTTGGAGAAACTAATGCCTGAAAAGCAATTTGTTCAAGGTTTCACAGTTTATAATCGAAAATAGCAGGATTCACCCTGACTAGCCTGAGTCAAGAGTCCATGAGCTAATCCATTGTCACAACAAAAACATACTAACACTAAGCCATGTAAAAAATCTTAAAAGGTAAAAATAGTCTTCTATGCAAGCCTTGAATCAAAAAAGAATTAAGAGTTGCATTAAAATCTACTTTTTTAAATGTTTAGAATTCAGCTAATCAGTGCTCAGAAGAAAATGCAAAGCCGTAAATAGGTTTCCAAATAAATTATTGCTTATTGATAAATATAAAATATTGATTATTTCTAAAGGATTAAAAATAAATGAGGGGAAGCAGACTTGACCCAGTGGATAGGGGATCTGTCTACCACATGGGAGGTCCGCGGTTCAAACCTGGGCCTCCTTGACCCATGTGGAGCTGGCCCAGGCACAGTGCTGATGCACACAAGGAGTGCTGTGACACGCAGGGGTGTCCCTGCATAGGGGAGCCCCACGTTCAAGGAGTGCACACTGTAAGGAGAGCCGCCCAGCGCAAAAGAAAATGCAGCCTGCCCAGGAATGGTGCTGCACACATGGAGAGCTGACACAGCAAGATGATGCAACAAAAAGAAACACAGATTCCCATGCCACAGACAACAATAGAAGCAGACAAAAAAGAACACGCAGCAAATGAACACAGAGAACAGACAACTGGCACAGGGGGTGGGAGGAAGGGAAGAGAAAGAAATAAAATCTTTAAAAAATAAAAAAAATAAAAAATAAATGAGCCATAAAACTTAGACCTATAACAGAAGGAACTGGCATAGAAATAAACAAGTAGGCCTGTTGAAATGTATAGAGTTAAGAAACATCCAAATATATCTAGGAACTTAATATATGAAAAATGTGGTATTTCAAATCAGTGTTGAAAAAGCACATCATCTAATGTGATGAGAAAATTTACTATAATTTGTAAAAATTAAATATAGAATTTTAAAACTACTTACAAAATAGAAAAGTCAAGATAGACTTACCAAAGCTAATAAACAAAATTAAATATGTATATTTAAAGTCAAAAGAAAATATTCACAATAGGCAGGCCTCAGCAAGGAAAACACTGAAATGCAGAGGAAATAAAAGATAATATTGATTCCTATGAATGCATAAAAATTTATACATTTTAGAAGTTAAAAATAATAAACATTTAAAAAATACAAATTAAAATAATACATCTGCATAATATATTCAAAAGAACAATATCCAAATATATGAAAAGCTCACAGTTATCTTGGATACAGATAGTGTGATGTTTATAAAAGGTAAAAATAATGGGCAGGAGACCAGCTTATGAAAATTGTTCAACCTCATTTCTAATTAAGAAAATGTGAATTAAGCAATGAAACTATTTTTTAAATCTATTACAATGGCAAGAATTCCAAAGAATTATCCAGATTGCACCCAGCTCATATAATCAAGGTATATAAGTGAGTTGGTAATTGGATACATACATGTTCATCTTTATTACATAGTCACACTGTTCTCCCAAACAATTGCACTGATTTATACTCCAAAAAGCAGTATACTAGAATGTAGTCACTCTCCTAATTCCTCCAAGTGTGTGGTTAGTTTTTTGATTTTAGCTCTTTCTTCTTTTGTTCATATATGAAGTTGTGGCTATGAATTTCCCTCTCAGTACAGCTTTTGCTGCATCCCATAAATTTTGATATGTTGTGCTATCATTTTCATTAGTTTCAAGGAAGTTACTGAGTTCTTTTGAGATTTCTTCCTGGACCCACTGTTTGTTTAAGAATGTGTTGTTTAACTTCCATATCTTTGTACCTAATCAGTTTCTAGCCCTTATAGATTTCCAGCATCATTCTATTGTAGTCAGAGAAATTACTTTGCATGATTTCAATATTTCTGAATTCATTGAGACTCTCTCTGCAGCCTAGCATGTGGTCTATCTTGGAGAATGACCCATGTGCTCTTGAGAAGAATGTATATCCTGCTGTATTTGGGTGTAGTGTTCTGTATATGTCTATTAGGTCCAGATGCTCTAATACATTATTCAAAGTCTTTGTTTCCTTATTGATTCTCTGTCAAGATATTCTGTCTAATGGTGATATGATGTATTAAAGTCCCCCACTATAATTGTAAAGGCATGTATTTCTCCACTTAGTTTTTCCAGTGTTTGCCTCATATAGTTTGAGGAGCCCTGGTTAGGTGCATAAACGTATATGATTTTTCTTCTTGAAAGATTACCCCTTTTACTAATATATAGTGTCCATCTTTGTCTCTCACAGTAATTTTACATTTAAAGCCTATTTTGTCAGATATTAGTATAGCTACTCCAGCCCTTTTTTGGTTATTGTTTGCTTGTAAAATTGTTTACTAGCCATTAATTTTCAACCTCCTTGAATCCCTGGGTCTAATATGGGTTTCTTGTTGGCAGCATATAGATGGGTCCTATTTCCTTATCCATTCTTCCAATCTGTGTTTCTTGACTGGTGAGTTTAAGCCATTAACACTCATAATTATTACTCTCAAGGAATTACTTACATTAGTCATATTTTCTTTGGGTTTATGTATGTAATATGTTATTTTTATTTCTCTTTTTGTCTTTTTAGTTGTTGTTACACTCTCCAACTCTCTAACCTGCTTTTTTCTTTCAACCTGCAGAACTCCCTTTAGTATTTCTTGAAGGGCAGATTTCTTATTGGCATACTCTCAGTTTTTGTTTATCTGGGAATATTTTTAACTCCCCATCATTTTGATTGCCAACTTAGAGAATTCTTGTCTGGAAATATTTTCTTTGATTATCTTGACTACTTCATACCCCTGCCTTCTTGCCTCCATGGTTTCAGATGAGAAATCAGGAGTTAATTTTATTGATTCCCCTTTATGTGATGGTTCTCTTTTCTCTTGTTGCCTTCAGTATTTTCTCTTTGTCTTGAGAATTGGCTAATTTAACAAGTATATGTCTTGAAGTAGGCCTGTTGGGATTTATACTGTTTGGGGTGCACTGCACTACTAGACATGTACATCCATCTCCCTCAATAGGGTTGAGAAGTTTTCAGCCATTATTTCCTTCAACACCCCTTTTATCCCCTTTCCCTTCTCATTCTGGGATGCCTATAATGCATGTATATGTTTGTGTATTTTGCATTGTCACTCAAATCCCTAAGGCCCAGCTGCATTTATTCTATCTTTTCATCTATCAGTTCTACTATCTGTTTTCAGGTGTACTGCCTTCCACATCACTAATTTTTTCCTCTGCCTGTTCAAATCTGATGTTATTTGCTGAGAGTGTATTTTTGATTGTGCTCTTCATCACCATCATATCTGTTATTTTTTTACATTTGCTTATAATTTCTTCAGTATGCTCTCCCAGTATTTTCTTAATATCCTTAATCTCTTCCTTCACTTCATTAAGTTAATCCATGATGTTTGTTTGGACAGCTTTGATTAGTTATTCAATGTTCTGTTTCTCTACCTGGTTTTCAGTTCATTCATTGGACTGAGCCATGTCTTCCTGTTTTTTGGTATGATTTGTAATTTTTGTTGCTTTCTGGTCATCTCTTTATCTTGATGGGTTTGTTCAGGTGATTAACTTCTCCCTCTATTCTGGGTTTTGTTTAGTTTCTGTTTCTGTGTGTGTTAAGTTTTCTCTTTGACACTACTCTAAGAGGAGTTGGGAATCGAACTAGAGACCTTGTATATTCAAGGCAGAAACTCCTCCACTGAGCTAAACTTTCTTGTTGGGTTGATTAGCTCTTCAGGAATCTATGGAGTCCCTTTCCCTAGGACAGGATTGACTTTTCAATTGGATCAAGTGCTGACTAAGAATCTGTCCTTCCTCCTTTTTATTCTAACTGCTTTCTCTCCCAAGGCAGCAGGACATGATTGCCTGTGTGAGAGTTCCCTTTTGAAATTCAAATGGGACCATGGTGACTTAACTCACCACAACAAAAAATTACTTTTGGTCTCTTTGAGAGCACCCATTCCTCAGAGGGAACTCTAAATATGCTCTCAGACGCTTAGTAAGCACTTTCTACTGTACCCCTCCCTTAGGGGAGTTTCACGAGACTAGTTAATTGCCTGATGCCACCTTCTACCAGGCCAATTTTCCCTATCCCAGGATTGTTAGGTCTATCAGGCTGCCTCAACAGATTTGCCTTTCCCCTCTTCCTAGTTTTTCATCAAGCCAACTGGTATGCTCCTCAGAGCTCAAAAAAGGGGGTCCAGGCAATCACATCCACACAGGGGAGATCCCTTTCCACCTTTTATCAGAACCATCCAACTCTCAGAGAATGCCTCCTCCAACTGGGTGACCGGCAAGAGTTGGAAATCACCATGCCTTCCTGCCCTGAGGGTGAGGCTTAGCCATCTCACAGCTCCAGCCTCAAGAACTAGAAACTCATGGTTTTACCTTGAGCAATCAATCATTTCATCTCATCACACTCTTTCCAGGTCAATGCCCTGAAGCCTCCTGCTTTGTGGTTTCCCAAAACAGTTCACTCAACAGGATTTTGCTCCTACTCAGCTTTTTTTGTAAGAGAGATGATGTGGGTGCACTTAATCTGATGCCATCTTGCCCCTTACTCCTGTTGTCCCTCTAGAAACTGTTATCACCAACATATAGTGTTTCCAAGCCTCTAAATTTTTCTCAGCATCTGTATGTGTATGGAAAAATACTTTACACATTTTTAAAATTGTCTTCTTTTTAAAAGACGCATAGATCACACAAAATATTACATTAAAAAATATAAGATGTTCCCAAATACCCCACTCCCCACCTCTCCCACTTCTCCCACATCAACAACCTCTATCATCAGTGTGGCACATTCATTGCATTTGATGAACAATTTTGGAGCACTGCTACATTGCATGGATTATAGTTTACACTCTCCCCCAGTACATTCAGTGGGTTATGGCCGGATATAATGTCCTGCAGCTGTCCCTGCAATATCATTCAGGACAAATCTGAGTCCCAAAAATGTCCCCATAACACACCTTTTATTCCCTCTCTCTGCCCTCAGCAACTCCTATGGCCACTGTCTCCACATCAATGATATAATTTCTTCCATTGCTGGGGTCACAATAATTCCATAGTAGAATGCCAGTAAGTCCACTCTAACCCATGTTTTGTTTCTCCATCATGAGGACCCTGAGAGGGTGATGTCCATTCCACCTCTGAATTGAGGGGGGGTTTAGATCCCACATGGCTGATGAATGGGATTCTTCTTCTTGCAGTTGTAGACTTTTGTGGTTCCCTTGTGTGGGAGTCGGCCATCCTCACCTCCCTGGGTAAGTCCAACAAATCAACGCTGCAAATTTGCTGAGACTCAGGGCCCAGCTGGCACATGGACAGTCCAGAGATTCAAGTCTCCTGAGCATACACCAACCCCAGCACCAACCACACATTCAGTAGAAGTGACAGAAGAGGCATGTGTAGACAGGTCACATCTGAGTCCAACTCCATCATACTCAGGAGTACAAATTCCAAAGTAGGGCCCACTGGCAAGGCACTGAACTTCAGAGCCATCTGCCATGACCATAGGACCTGAGTTTCTCTGTCGCCCTCAGGAACACCACTACCTGGGGTTGGTATCTACTTTGGTTGTCTCTGGGATCCTGTTGATACATACATAAGTGTGACTCCTGACTCATTTTAAAGTCTCTAAGCCATATAAACTCATTTGTCTTTACCGTTTCCCCATTTTATTAAAAGTATTTTTCTAGTTGTATCACCAGCTGGTGATTGGTAGTAAATCCTTGGCACCAGGGAGGTGCATCGCTGGGAGTCATGTCCCACACTGGCAGGGAAGGTAATGCATTTACATGCTGAGTTTGGTTTAGAGAGTGGCCACATTTGAGCAACATGGAGGCTCTCAGGAGGTAACTCTTAGGCACCCTGTAGCTCTAGGCCTAGTTGAAATTTCAAGCACACATTTTTCATTTGTATAGCCTTGATTACCAGTGAGTTTCAGCATATTTCAGATATTTATACATTATTATGGTTTTCTATTTTGTGAATTGCTCATTTATACCCATTGCCTACATTTGGATTGTGTTGTGTCTGTTTATAATTTCTTAATTATTTTGAAATTGTATTCCCTTTAAAATACAAATCCTTTCTAGTCAGCACTCTGCAATGGCTACTGATTCTCTCTGAATAACAACCCTAGTCCTAACACTGGAATGCAAGTCTCTGCAGAGCTTGGGACCCCTGACCCTTCTGACCTCCTCAACAACTGCTCAATTCCTTCCTTACTACATTCCAATCACACTGGTTTCTTAATATTCCTTGAATATACCCATGAGTTCTCATGTTAGAGTTTTTGCAACAGCTCTTCTATTGGCCTGGAAAGTAGATACCTGAAAAGCTAATTCTGCCTTTGTTTAAGTCTTCATTCAGTTATAATATTTTTGTTGAGGACTACCTAAACATTCTAGAAAAAATTTTAATATCCCCCACCAAACTATTTTTTTCCACATGAAAGTTATCACATACCTATTATCTTCAGTTTCTCTTGGCTAAAATGTAAACTCCCAAAATATTGAGATTTTTTTTTCTTTTCTTCATTGATCTATCCCAAGAGCCTATAAGTGTATTCAACATAAAACAGATAATGAATATTTATTGAAAGAATAAAAAGTGACTTAACAGGCATGTAGCTATGTGCTGTTATTTTGCCTTTTACATGTGTTGCAGATTTGTTTATGCTTTTCTTGACAGGTTTTTTCAGCTTTGTTCATGCTTCCTTTTGTTGTATGGAAGTTGTCGATTTTATTGTAGTTAAACTGATCAAATATTTCTAATGGTTTTTGTTTTTATGTCCTATTTCAGATAAACTCCACTACTTTTGTGTTTTAAAATCTAATTTCTAATATCCTCCTTCAATATTTTGAATGCTGTGTCTTCAACATTTTTATTCTTTCATTTGCATACAATCCATTTTAATTCTTGGCAATGGATCTATTCTTTTCAAATATAACCAAATTTTCTTGGCACAATTGTTGAAGAATCTGTCCTTATTTCCATGAATTCTTCCCACCTAGATCCTATATCAGTTTCCATGTATGTTAGGGTCTACTTCTAAACTCTGTATTATGTTCAATTAGTTCATTTTTCTATCTTTTTGTAGTCATGTCTGAAAATGAGAAATTTGTTTTCCCCTTCCAGTCTTTGTGCATTATCCCTTATTCAATCTTGACTATTTCTGTTATCTTTTCATGGATGCAGAGTATATCTGTATATGTATGTATGTACATATGCATATATAATATATATTACTTGTAATAATATTATTGATTATCAAATTAATATTTTTAGAAAGATCAATTTACTTCACATTCACAGGTAATGCTTTATATATTTGAGAAGACTTTAATCTGAGGGTATATATATATATATTCTTTTAGATATAAAATAAGAGAAGGCACAACACAGCGTAATGAATGACAGTTTGCTTACAGTACAGAAAAATTGCATGTTTTGCATTTTTCTACTTGAAAAGTCACCTAACATATTTGATCAATATAACTATGCAATAACATCCAGTGATTAGAGGCATAATTATTTCTACTGTAAAGGAATGCTGAAGTGAAGGAACATGAAATCCCTTAGGAGAAAAGATACAATGAAATGTGAATCTATGATGGCAATCCTTCTAAATCAATATTTGAGAAATGTTTTCACACCAGTTACTAAATGAATTATTGATTATAAGATTCCTTAAATGGTTTTCAGAGCTGATCAATTGGTAATACATACACATAATATGCAGACAAGGACCACTATTTCAGGCTTATGCCTTTCTAATTTAGAGACAGCCAGAATCAAAAATTTTTCTCAATATTTATTTATAAACATAAGGAGACCCACTTTCACTTTGTTACTATCATAGGCAGTCATTCACTCAACAAATTAAGATACCTATTTGATACCTTTACGTATACTAGACCCTGGGTGATCAGTAGTGATTAACAGAAGCAGATGCTCAGTCCTTATGGAACTTACAATTTTAGAAGGAAAATGTAGAAAGTGAAGGGGATTTATTTTAAGAAGAAATAGTGTAGTACAGTGAATTCAAGCCAAGCCTCTGGAGCCAGACTCCCTGGTCTCTAATCTTGGCTCTGCTACTTACTAGCCGCGTGACCTCAGATGCTTTACCTAACCTCACTGTTTTTATGTTCAGTCAATAAACAAGACAAAATAATAGTACCTAACCCATTGAGTTTTTGTGAAGTTTTGTGGACTTAGCTAATAGAAAGTGTATAATAGTGCCTACCATAGAGTATTACTACAAGTAAGCTCTTTTTATATTTTTATCATCATAATCATTTTTTAAATTTCTTTTTATTAGAGAAGTTGTAGGTTTACAGAACAATTGTGTATAAAGTAGAGTTCACATATACCACCCTGTTATTAACACCTTGTGTTAACATGGCACATACAGTACGTTTTTAAGGCCTTGTTCCTGTAGATGTTCTTTGATGCTAACACAGATAGCATTCTGAATTAAGGATTTCCCACATTCATCACATGTATACGGCCTCTCTTTTATGGGGTCTCTCATGACACAGACTTTCAAATGAATTTTTTATGTTGAATAAGATTGGAATATGATGCAAGTATTTTCTATGGTTATTACAATGGTATGGTTTCTCTAGTATAAATAATGATGTCTTATTAGCTTCTAATTCCATTTGAAGCCTTCCACATACATATTACAATTATGGGATCTTCTTCCCATAAGAACTCTCTGTTGTTTAGGGAATACTGTCTTAGCTTCTGCTAAATCTATTACATTCATGCCCTCATTCCACAGGGGAGTATTTTGGATAGGTGATTAATATCTTCTTGAAATCCCTTTCCCAAAAAAAGGCATTTTTTGTGGTGTTTTCTTAGATAAATTTTTCTAAGCTTTGTTAGTCTTCTTTCGTGTTCACAGATTCTTCATAGAATGGGCACTGAGGAAGGTTCTCGGTGAGGTGACTCTCTCTGCGATGTTCTCTGGTATTGCTCCTTCAGGAATGCTCTGCTCTAAAGTCACTAACAGTCTAAATTCTCATCTCTGAATCTGAGATCTGGATTATTGATTCCTATGAGACTATTTCCTCCTCCATGCTCCCATCTCAGCAAAAAGCAGAGTCCTGAAAAGGCAAGGCTTTTTCCTCAAACATTGGGGCAAATTCTTCACCACAGCTACAATAACTGTTCTCTGGATGCAACCCAAGCCCTGATCTCCCTGGGCAAGAAGGTCAGGAGCTGCTCTAGATCCAGGATCTGTTCCTTGGTGTGAATCTCTGGCTGTAGTCATTGATGGGAGAGCTTGGAAGTTGGTTCAGGGCCTTGCCAGGGTCAGCAGCTTCTGAGTATCTAAACCACCGTAACTCCTGCAAAACGTCTCCAGGCCAGGTGTGCCTCCTCCTAGGATAGTATTCTGCTTCTTAATAGCATCCTTAAGCATCAGTCCAGATTGTTCTAATTATATCTCTGGGACCTGTGGGTTCCATGGAAGAGTCATCATCTGACTCAAAAGCTCTTATTTCTTTAACTGGACCTGGTTCTCAAGGACTTATCTCCAGCTCTCCAGCAGGAAGCCAGTGCTCTGAAGGACCCAATGAGCTTGGTTAACATTCTCCTCCAGGGTCCTGGAAGGTGGGATGCAACAAAAGGTGAATGTCACATGGAAGAAAGGTCTTATCTCAGCCCCTAAACTTAGCGTGAATCCACATCCCAGGGTTACCATAGTTTCTCCCAGATTTTCCAAAATGGAAGATGTGGCTCAGATTTTGTTTCATCTATAAAAAGAAGGTCCCCAAGAAATTACTGTTAATTTTGTTAGATATGATGGTAGCATTGTGGTTACGTAAGATCTTTTCATGGTTTTTAGAAATGCATAATGAAATAACTGAGGATGAAATGACATGGCATCTTGGTTTCATTTAAAATATCTCAGGAAGCAGATGTGGCTCAAACAGCTGGGTGTCCGCCTATCACAATGGAAGTCCTCAGTTCAGTTTCCAGTGGCTCCTAAATAGGCATTTTTGAGCATTCCCCTCTTCAGGTCTCTGAAGATCCAGAATCCCTAGTTGTTTTCCCTCCAACTCAGTGATCATATCCAATTCTCATGCCAGGATTCCTGCATCCACCCGGACACACCATGGACCATAATCATTTTTATTGTTAATAAAATAGTCACAATTGTGCTGGCTGTTACAAAGATATTTAGAATATTATGAGAGCATATTTTGGTCTAGGCTTAGGTCAGGAAAGACTTTCTGATAAAATGACCCTTAAACTGAGTTCCTATTAGCTGGAAGAAGTTAAGGGATGAAGATAATGCCAACAATCTTTGGAAGCCCTGGAAATAACAGTCCTGTTTCCAGATACTGTAGATAAAACAGGATGCATTTGTAGTGAAATCATATGTGAATAACTTGATCTGAATTTTGTTTTTAAAAAAAGTAAGCAGAACCATTAATATAAAGCTATTTCTTTGTTTTTTTGGGTAAGCTACAAAATTATATGTTTAATCTGAATAATTTAAATTGTGGATCCTTATACCAGGAATATGTGTTTTGTGAGGTTAATTTATATTCAGAAGTGAAATGGGAGGTTAAATGTTCCTTCATTCATTGCATGTATATTATCATTCTTGAGTTGTGTATTAGTTTCTTAAGACCGTGTAACAAATTATCACAAACCTAGTGACTTAGAACAACACAAACACGTTTTCTTACAGTTCTGGGGGATAGAAGAGTGAAATCAGAATGTCATTAGACTCTCATTCTGCTGAAGGCTCTAGGGGAGAATCCTTTCTTGCATCTCCAACATCTGGTGGCTCCAAGTATTTCTTGGTTTGTAGCTGCATAACTCCATTCTTTGGCTCCATCCTTTACATGGCTTTCTCCTCTTCTCCCTGTGTCTTCTTATGCCTCTTATAAGGGCAGATAATCCAGGATGATCTCATCGTAAGAATCTTAACTGCATCTGCAAAGACCCTTTTTCTAAATAAGGTCAAATTCACAGGTACTGAACTTTAGGACATGGACATGTCTTTGTGGTGGACACCATTTAACCCAATACAACTTGTAAGTTAAGTTTTAAAAAAAGTCAATACTTTTCTGAGTGCCTTGACTAATACAAATCAATGGGCAGTTACACACTATACCTGCAAACACAACAGAAATCCCTCACTAACATTTATGTATTGAACAGTGTATCTCTAGCTCTTGAATGTGAGGAAACCATGTTTAACTTGGATTGTCTTAACTCATAATAGTTCCATGAGGTAGCAACTATTTTTATTCCATTTAAAGGTAAAGAAAGCAACATTCGATGAGGTTAAGTGACTTGCCAAATGTCATGCTTCTAGAAAGTGGGAAAGCTGAGCTTTTAGTCCCAGGCAGTTTTACTGAAAAGCATACATTTTTAACCACTTTATATTATTTGATATGACGATACATAGTCCCAACACCTGTCTTAAAAACATTATTTTTTTAGATGCATTTGTGCCAAACACTATACTAGGTACTAGAAACACAGCAGTAAACAGCATTGAGCAAAAAGTAACAACAAAAAAAGAAAGAAAAACTATCATTTTTATTTTACATGCCAGTGAGGAAAGTTCAAATGATAAAGAAAAAGATGTACTATTTCAGAGATTGATGTTGTTAAAGGAACAGTAACACAGGGAAGAGCGATGGCAAGTTCAGGTAGAAGGGTGGTGGGAACATAAGATGTTAAATCAGTGGTCAGGGAAGACTTCATTGTTCACATGACATCTTTAAGTAAAGAACTGAAAACGGTGAAGAACAAGAATGTGCATATCTGGGGAAAATATTACCACTTCTTTTAATAGTTATTACCTTAAATTCCAAAACAGTTGGTTTATAAAATTCTGATATCATCTGAAAGGATTAATAAAAATCTAACAGAGCTTTATAAAGAGCATTCTCTATGTGTGCTAAGGATTATAAGCCTGACTGGATAATTAGTTCATTACTTCTTCCCTTTAATCTTCATTGTATGCATCTTATTTCAGTTGTCTTACTCAGTATTGGGCACCCATGATAAGTTTGAATTAATGGCCTTGTCTACATTTTGCCTTCATATTTAGACAATATCTTGATACTGATAAGTATATTAACCTCTTGTGATAGACTATACTCTTTGCATTTCAATATGATGCTAGTAATTTTCTTTGTGTCTTTGTGTCACTTGTGAGAAAGGTCAGAATTATGGTTTGTGATTTTGGAGTATAGGATAACCAAAGGGTCATTGCAATATTAGAGTTAAAAACATGACATTCTCCACCTACTACTACATAGACATGTTTGTAATTAGCATTGCACTATTAATAATTATTGTACAGAAATATTAAGGAATATTGTGTAGGTTCTGAATTGAGTAGCATTTTATTTTTTATCGTGATCTAGAAGATAGAATAAAGAATAAATGTGTGGGTGGCTAGTCCTTTAG
This sequence comes from Dasypus novemcinctus, assembly GCF_030445035.2. NCBI lineage: Eukaryota > Metazoa > Chordata > Mammalia > Cingulata > Dasypodidae > Dasypus > Dasypus novemcinctus. The sequence continues at coordinate 67,974,787 of NC_080683.1, read as the reverse complement.
AGGAGAAGATTACAATTCAAATTGACCTTGACAAGTTGGAAGAGCAGGCAGAAGTAATGAAAATCCAGAGGTCATTTATAAAGCAGAAGCTTTTGAATGAAAACATGGTATATACAAGACAGGGAATGACTAATTAGGCATGAATGTGGCAGGCAAGAACCTAGAGATCATAGGGGACAAGAATTAAACAATTCAGTTCAGTTGTATTTTTTTAGAAGTTTGAACACATAACGCTGAAATGTACTATTAAAAGTAGGACTATACTGATTAGAAAATGTGAGATAAAACTTCATCTACATTTTACACTGAACAATGTAATGGTAAATCAGGGATCAAAGTTTGAATAACAGAAATATGGAGAATTTGTAGAGATCACAAAATATAGAAGCAAAAATGATGAAATGATGAGAAAAATGGTAAAATGGAGGAGCAGAGAGTGATTTAATATTTGCCTTCAGTATTTTTAAGTGGTGATTTTCTGAAAATGTTGACCACCTGGGATCCAGCTTCATCACAGTCAGAATTCTTGTTCAAATTTCAGCAGGCAAGGTATAAATTAATAGTAAAAATCACAATCTAAAGGAAAGTATATAATTTGGCCTAAACTAGGAAGACTTATTTTTAATATTTCATTGCCTGAGAAATGAGGTGTATACTATTCTTATAAACTTAGATCTAAAACACAAGTCTTCCCAATCCCATTTCTTCCCTCAACCACCCAATCATACATAGTTTAAAATCCATCTGTTCTGGTACATGTTTTGTTGGAGACCAAGTCATTTTTATCTTTGAGTTTTTAAAAAGAATTAGTTGATATGGGCAAACAGCATATTAAGAATATTAATTTACAAAAATAACCATTTGCACATACAATGGTTTGAAATTAATCCCCCCAATTCAATCTTCATGTTATCGTATGAATTATCCAGCTAATATTTTCATGTTCACCATTCTATTTTCAATTTTCACCTTTTAGGAAGCATAGTTTTATGTGGAAACAGAATAAATCATTTCATTGATAGGATTTGTGACAACAAAATCTTTCTTAAAATTTTTTTCTCTATATTATTCTGCAGGTTTGCCCCTAAACTGAAACTCCTCACTGTTAGTAGCATTCCTTCAGACACTTATTGAGAAGATTTTGTATTTTAAGTTGGGCAAATAATTGTTATCTATGTGTTAGCTAGCTATGATCTGAACATACATCATTCTCTTCCTGATTAAATTTGGTACCTTCAGTTGTTCCCACTGACACTAAAAGTCACAGGGTTTAAAGAAAATGGTTTAATGGAGTGATAAAACCTGATGAAGAGGGAAGTGGCGGTTAAATCTAACTCAAGAGCATTGCTTCTTTCCCACATTAAGGGTGCAGAACTTTGGATACACTGGCACTTGACAAGGCAATAGGTGTTAGGTTACCCAAGCAGAGATGCAATGTATCTGAAAAGAGGAATTAGAAGACTCTTAAATTGTCATCTATTTCAATATTTTGCCTAGGGCCAGCCCTGCCTATAGCTGCGTCATAGAAATGCTGTGGGTTAGGAATGAAATACGTTTTCTTAAAAGCTGTGGGTAGAGAAGCAGTTTAACCTAGTGTGAAAATTTTGAGTTTTGTGACATACCTGTGAGCTCTAAGACAGAAGTGGATAGAAATCAAGGTAAAACAATGCTTTCAAATATGCTATTTTACTCTGAAACTATGTCATTAGAAGCATATAAATTGTTGAGGTCTCCTAATAAATTTTAGACTATATCAGCATTAAGAACTGAAAGCATTCAGGCCTTCTTTTTCACTCCAATGTAATTATGTATTTTTTGCATTAAACATTTTTTAAAGACCATTAAATAAAAATTAGATTGAAAGGAAATCTTTCCAAGGTCATTGTTAGGAATTGAATCATTTACCCTTCAAAAGACTTAAAGTCTTAATCTACATTCTTGTGATTGCGAACCCATTTGTAAATAGGACCTTTTAAGATATTATTAGTTAATAGGTGGACTCATTTGGGAATAGTATCTTTGAAAATCCTATTTAAATGAAGCCAAATTGAGTCAGGAAGGACTTTAATCCATATGACTGGAGTCCTTATAAGCAAAAGAAATTTGGATGCAATCAGTAAATAGAAGTGGAAGAAGATGCCAGAAGTCAAAAGAAGCCAGAATCAGAGGAAGCCACAGGGGCAAACCAAAGAGACAGAATGCCATAAGATGGAAGCAGAGAATGAAGTGAAAAAATTGTGGCAAACTGGCATCAGAATGCCACAGATGTGGGAAAAGCATGACTTTGCTGATACCTTCATTTGGAACTTTTGACTCCCAAAATTATGAACCAATGAATTCTTGCTGTTTAAACCAAACTGTGTGTGTTATTTGCCATATCAACCCTGGCAAACTAGGTTTTAATCTAACAAAAATTGAATTCAAGGAAAGTTCTTCAAGAATGTTTTATACAAAGCATTTTATGATAATTTCAGTCTTCTGAATAATCCTCAGGAATATTAACATCTTGATAACTGAATAAGTCAAAACCTATTACTCAATTTCTCATCATTGATGATGAATTTTCCTAGTACTGGATTAACTGATCATATATTCAGTCAATCTTCAAGTACTTCATAAAGCATACAGCATGAATGTGGAAGAAATTAATTTAAATTAAATATTTCTTAACCAGTGGGATTCAATATGCATATGTGGGTATGCTTGTGTATATATTCTTTCCTTTTTTTTAGCCCTTAGTTTGTTCCTTAAAAAGAAGCTAAAGGGCTATAGGGAAAGCAGATCCATGAAACAAAAATCATTCTGTATTGTAGTAGAAGTTGTTTATAGTAGAGAAGAGGAGTGGTGTGAAATCTGATCATGCCTGGCATCAGGAGAAGACATCACAGAGAAAATACTTTACACACCAGCAATATCAAAGTTGTACACGCCATATTTATTCCCTTTGTGCTTTTGCTCTTGCAATCCCATTTGCCTTCTTTTCCACTGTCAACCAAATAACCACTGTTTTTCCATTAAAACTAATTTCACGTGACCTTCCCTAAAATGTCTCAGGTTCCCAAATATACACTTTTCTCTCAATGGATGTTACATCGGGTTTTAATTATCTGCTTCTATTTTTGTCTCACAGACTAGACCTTTTCATAAGATCAATATCTGTTTTATTCACTTTTAAGTCCATATAGAAAATACAAAATCATCCTCAGCTAATGCAGGGCTGAACACGGAAGCATTTAAGATGATGCGAGGTGCAGAAAACCCATCTTAAATAAAAACCCATCTTAAATGACTTTACTTGAACCAAAGCAAGAATTTAATGATTCCTAAAATGGGTTAGCCCAGAACTTCAGTTATTACTGATCCTGGAATAAATGATATGACCACTGTCCACTTTTTGTTTATATCCTCCTGCATGTTGAGTTCATTCTCAGGCAAATTTAATTTGCTATGAATTAAAGAGGATGCCTCACTCTGTCTTTCAAATCCTGGTAAACACCTCATTGTGTTTCAGAGATGCTAATTGGAATCTTATAACATGCCTCGCCCTTCCCCAGCCCAGTGTCCAGTAAAAGAAAAGTTTTACGTGGCGTGTCCAACACACTCACCTTAGAACTAGGGGCTTTGTCAATTCCACTCAATAGTGTAGTCTGTAGTTTTCTGAAGAAATAATAATTCTGAATCTAAAATTGCAGTTAATGGATGTGGTTGCCAAAAAAAACAATTCTCAAATTCATCATATTCTTCCCTTATTTTCTTCTTCATATTGCATTCGATTTATAACTCGTGAAAAATAATATAGCTATTGAGATGCTGTTGATAATGATAACCTAAATTTCAAGGCCAAAAAGAAAAATATTAAATTGAAAATGAAATTAGGCTTTTTTTAAAAGAGTAAGGTTTCAAATTTTAAAAATCAGATTTTTTTTTAGCTGTGCTCTAAATAAATTGTGTTCCTCTATCACTAAATTATTAAAAATTTATTATTAAAATATTATTGGTCATTTTCTATATAACAAGTAGTCGTTATAAGTCATGTATTAGACACTGAATGTACATTGTGACTATATTGCTGTTTGCTTAATTGGGTTTATAAGGTATTGGAGGAAATGAACATTTAATATTAAATTAATAAATTAATATTTTGTTATAATACATGATGTGCTATAAACTTTCTTGAGCCTGTGGTGCTGTGATATAGATGGAAAAAGGAACTATATTTAAGTAGTTTGTTCAGGGAAGGCTTCTCTGAAAAGGTGACAGTTACTGAGATATAAAGAATGTGTAAGAATTAGCCTTTAGAGGATTAGGAACAGAGTTTCCAGGCAGGGAGAATTGTGAGAGCAAGAAAGCCTGTGAGACTGAAAAGCAATCAAGGGAGAGGGACCAGAGATGATCTATACAGGAGCCCAAATCATGAATGAACAATAGCCTGTTTTTATTTAAGATGGAACAGATAGACATCTGAATGGGGTTTTAGCAGTGAGTGATTTGATTAGATTTATATTTTCAAAAGATCACTTTCTACTGCTAAGTGAGATTGGAGGAGCCAAAAATGGAAGAATAAAGGAATACAACTGGGGTGAGGGAAATAATGAGTTTTCTTTTCTTTTTTTTTTTTTTTAATGGGTATATTAAATTTAGGGTGGCTGTTTATTTGACAAAATATTTATTGAATGCCTACTATGAGCTAGGTACTATTCTGGGCCAGGAATTAAGGATATATTAGTGAACAAGACGGTCAGGGTCACCAATCACGTAGAATTTATATTCTAATAGGATCGAGAGGTATTTAAGCTTGTATTGTTACTCAGTTGGATATGTGAGTCTATAGTTTAGTGGAGATGTTTGTGCTAGATACGTGTATTTGGGAGTCATTCATATCCTTATTATCCTCTTTAAGATAAATTGCCTTTTCTCTATACAAATATTGAGAAAGAACATTCAGTGTTTAAAAGCTTATTTAATTTTATTTTTTCTCTTTTTTATTACTCCTAGAATAACTATAATTTGAACAATGAATCAACATTTATGATATTTTTTTCTGGATTGAAATGCATTCCAAATTCCAAAAGAACAACTTTAAAAAGTTCCAAAGAGTGAGAAGAAACCTGGCAATATCTGGGTCAAAGAAAAGCAAGACACATTTCTTTGTTTTATTTACAGATTTGTTTTCAAAGATGGTTATTCACTGAATTTACTAAAGTCACATCCTTTGATCACAGAAGATATCAGTTGAAAAAAGAGCTTCAATTGCTAAATGGTAAACATTAAAAAAAATCAGACCTGTGTGGAATACAAGCACATTTTTGGTTAACGGTAGTAGTAATGAAATAGGTTTCGGATATATGGAAAGAAAAGATAGAACGAAAGGAAGGGAGGGAGGGAGGAAAGGCAGAAGTGAGGAAGAGAGAAAGGAAGAACAAAAGAAAGTCATAATCTAAAAAATAATTCTTGAATTTCCTAATTTTCATGATATACTCATTAGTCTTGTTTAGTTCTAAATGTAATAGTTTTATACCCATTAAAAAATTCGTGCACATTTATTTGATTCATTATTGTTTCCATTCACTTTTGTTCCTGGGAATTTTATTGTTATTTTATTTAAATGCTGAATCATCTAGACTGGGTTTTCCTAATCTGGCTTTTAAAAATAATACAGGTTTGGTGGATTTCCAAAGATGAATTACAAATTCAAAGGGAAGACAAGAAAATTGTCTTTTGTTCAATTTAATTTGATATGGATTCTTTTGTGATAATAAAGAAAATTCAAATACGGTAATTTTTTTCACTTAAAATAAATAGCAAGTGCAAGTAATAAGGATTATATAAAGGTAATCCTCAATTCTCATTTTACTTTTTCCAAACAAACCCTTTTGGTGAAATTACTGGACAATTTTGCCTACTTAAAATTTCCTTTCTTGTTCCTTACATTTTGTAGTCTTAAATACATGATAAAAATTTTCATAGAAGAATTAGGGTATGTGGTAATTAATAAGGTTAAAAATTGCTTCATGAATAATTTAGAATGGAATAATTTACTTTTCAAAAATATTTGCATGTACCTGGTAAAAAAATTAATTGATACATAAGAAATTATTAGGGCGGCAGACTTGGCCCAGTGGTTAGGGCGTCTGTCTACCACATGGGAGGTCTGCGGTTCAAACCCTGGGCCTCCTTGACCCATGTGGAGCTGGCCCATGGGCGGTGCTGATGCGCACAAGGAGTACCGTGCCATGCAGGGGTTTCCCCCGCATAGGGGAGCCCCATGCGCAAGGAGTGCGTCCTGTAAGGAGAGCGGTCCAGTGCAAAATAAAATGCAGCCTGCCCAGGAATAGTGCTGCACACACGGAGAGCTGACACAACAAGATGACACAGCAAAAAGAAACACAGATTCCTGTGCTGCTGACAACAACAGAAGCGGACAAAGAAGAAGACGCAGCAAATAAGACACAGAGAACAGATAACCAGGGTGGGGGGTGGAAGGTGGCGGGGGGGGGGGAGGGAAGGGGAGAGAAATAAATAAATAAATCTTAAAAAAAAAAGAAAAAGAAATTATAAGATACTCCAAGTCCATTCCCACCCCTTGTGATCTTCAATGTCATTTACCCGAGATGACTTATTTAGGGGTTTCTGTATTTTATGCTTCTGGTGGTTTCCTCCATAATTCTAAATAACATGATTATTCCTCTTTTCTTGATTTATGACTCAAGGCAAAATTTATTGATTCTCTAATATGAAAGATGAGGTTTATCTGACTTGTATTACCCTCTATGATACATAATTTCCTATTTCTAAATTAAAAGAAGATACTAAGGCCATTATGTATATTAAAAAAATAAAGCTCACTTTCAAATCTGAATGTCTTTCATTGTTCACCATTACTTATTGAACTACTTAGAGATGAATGATCTTGAAATTCAAGATCCTTATATGCCAAGGTCAATCTTTTTAGCTAAAGCTGTAATCATCACTCTACAGGGAACTTCTCTCTTGCCAAACATTATTTTGTTGCTGAGAAACTGTTTCCACCACTTTGCCTATGTTCATAACAGTCCCTTTCCTTCCACTGGTCTTCCCCTTTTGCATTTCTACACTTTCTTCCAGGACTAGTTTACTTGTTACTTCCTGCAGCAAACCTAGAATACCCCAATCAGAAGTCATCTCCCTGACATTCTACTCATTGGCTTTCTTGCATCTCTCGTAAATGTTATCTGCTTAATTCATAATTTTTTGGAATTTAATTTTTCTTAATTTGTAATCTCCTTAGAATCATGGATCAGGCCATCTGTATGTTAGAGTAGACTGGTTCAATATGCTTTGCATATTGGTTGATTATTGAATAGTATTTTATGATTGAATGAATATATATGTGAATATTAGAGACTTCCAGATATTAAAGGTTGTTCTCAGTTCTTATTTGACTATAAGATACCATGATATAGTTTTACTAATAAAAATGCATACTGTGGTGGAGAGTTCAGGGAAAATGGTGGAGTAGGAAGCTCCAGGAATTAGTACCTCCACCAGAACAACTATTAACAGGCAAAACTGTTTTTTTTTAAATTTATTGAAATATATCACTCATAAATATACATAAGCAATAAATGTATAATAGTTGTGAACTTACAAAACAAACATATATAGCATCAAACAAACATATATAACATCTCATCCTACCACCAATAACTTGCATTGTTTTTAAACCTTTTTAACTAGTGATTAAAGAGCACTGACAAAATATTACTACTAAACAAAGTATTTTTCCCCTAACCAATCCAATTATTATTATCTTTATATCATTTATATATGAACACACATAAACAATTAAGTGTATAGTAAAAGTTGTGAACTTACAAAGCAGACATGCACAACATCATACGGGAGTCCTCCCACACATCAACTCTCCACCAACACCTTGCATTGTCATGAGATGTTTGTTACAAACTATGAAAGAACACTGTCAAAATCTTACTACCAATCATAGTTCTTATCTTACGTTTGGTGTGTTTTCCCCCAATCCACCTTATTATTATTTTTTATAACAGAAGTTGTAAACTTATAGAACAATCATGCACATGTGCAGAATTCCCAAACAACACCCCTCCATCAACACACAGCAATGTCATGTGTCATTTGTTACAGATAAAATAATATCATCTGATTATTGCTATGTCCACAGTGTACTTTTGGCTCACATTTTCCATACTGCCTCAGCATCAACACAGTACATCTTTTGCATAGATGCAAGAATATTATATTATTACTACTAACCACAGTCCATAGGTCACTCCAGATGTATTTTTCCCATGCTTCTTCACATTCCCAGCACGCTGCAGTAGTGATATACATTTGTTCTAGCTAACAAACTCTTACATCTGTACCATCAACCAAAATTCTTGCCCACCTCTTGGTTTACTGTGCTAGACATTTCCTAGATTATTCTTGAGCATCTGTCTATTGGTATTTACATAACTAGACTACCATTTTCAAACATCCCCATTTATAAACTAGCTGTTACTCAGTGTGTGTTACCATCTACTCTATACATTTCCACAATTTTACAGTATAGCTAATCAAAACTTCTACATACATTAAACATCAGTAGTCCACTCAATCCTTCTCTTATCTCCTTTAAGAATACACCACCTACTACCAGGTCTTGAAGATATTTTCCAATAATTTCTTCTAGAAGTTTTATGGTTCTTGCTTTTATTTTTAGTTTTTGATCCTTTTTGAGTTAATTTTTGGATAAGGTGTGAGATAGGAGTCCTCTTTCCTTCTTTCAGCTATGGATGCCCAATTCTTTCAGCACCATTTGTCGAATGGATTGTTCTGCATGAGCTGTGTGAGTTTGACAGGCTATTCAAAAATCACTTGACCATACCTGTGAGGGTCTGTTTCTGAACCATAAATTTGGTTCCATTGGTTTATTGTGTCTGTCTTTAGTTAGGCCAGTACCATGCTGTTTTTGCCACTATAGGTAAGTATTATGATTTAAAGTCTGGAGATGAGGGTTCACTTTTCCTTTTTATGATGTTTCTGGATATTCTCCTTACCCTTCCAAATAAATTTAATGATTGTGTTTTCAATTTTTTCTTTAATTTTGTTGGAATTTTTATCAGGATTGCATTAAATCTGTATATCAATCTGAGTAGAATTGACATCTTAATGACATCTAGTCCTCCAATCCATTAGCATGGAATGTTCCTCCAGTTGTCTAGGGCTTTTTTGATTTGTTTTAACATTGAGTTGCCGTTTTCTGAATACAAATGCTTTACATAATTGGTTAAGTTTATTCTTGACTATTTGAGTTTTATGTCATATTTTATTTTTACCACTCTTTTGGCAATTTTGGTTACTTTTATTGACGTAATCTTCATTTCTAGACTCTCTTCCATTCCCCTCTCTCCTGTCTTTTCTTTCAGGCTCTAGCACACCCTTTTGTATTTCCTGAAATTCTGGTCTCTTGCTTAGAAATTCTCTCAGTTTCTGATTATCTGTGAATATTCTAGTTTTGCCCTCATTTTTGAAAGACAGTCTTGCTGGATATAAGATTCTTGGCTGGAAGTTTTTCTCTTGTAGTATCTTAAATATATCAGACCACTGTCTTCTTGCCTCTATGGTTTCTGGTGAGAAATCAGAACTTAATCTTACTGGATATCCCTTATATGTTATGCATTGTTTTTCTCTTGCTGCTCTTAGAATTTTCTCTTTGTCTTTGTCTTTTGAATTCTGATGAGTATGTGTCTTGGAGTTGGTCTATTTGGATTTTTTCTTATACTTCTTGGTATACTTCTTGGACAAGAATATCTATGTCCTTCAATAAGGTTGGAAAATTTTCTACCATTATTTCTTTAAATATTCCTTCTGTCCCTTTCCCTTCTATTCTCCTTCTGGGACATCCATGACACATATGTTTGCACAACTTTTGCTGTCATTTCGTTCCCTGAGACTTGTTCAAATTTTTCCATTCTTTTTTTCATTTCTTCTTTTGTATGTTCACTTTTAGAGGCCATTTCTTCTAGCTCACCAATTCGTTCTTCTGCCTCTTCAAACTTGCTATTACATTCCAATGTTTTTTTTATTTCATTGATTGCACCTTTCATTCCCATAAGATCTGCTACTTTTCTATGTATGCTTTCAAATTCTTCTTTGTGCTCATCCATTGTCTTCTTAATATCCTTAATCTCTATAGCCATCTCATTGAATTTATTAAGGAGATTTGTTTGAACATCTATGATTAGTTGTCTCAACTCCTTTATGTCATGTGGAGGCTTATCTTGTTCCTTTAACTGGGCCATAGCTTCCTGTTTCTTAGTGTGGCTTGTAATTTTTTGTTGGTGCCTTCGCATCTGGCTTACTAGAGTATTTATTCTGAGCGCAGTTTTTCTCTTTAGTCTAGGGCTTCCTATCATTTCTTCCTTGCTGGTTATGCAGTAGGAGCCAAGCATGTAGTTGGGGCTGCAAGCTGTGGAGGCTCAAGCTGCCCTCATTGCACCAGGGACCAATGAAGCTTCTTCTAACTTTCTCCTTTGCCAGGGGTAGGGACAGAGTCACAGCTATGTGGAATAATCCATGTGCAAGCCTAGAATGTAGTTGCCTAGAGAGACTGATGAAGCTTTATATCCTTTTCTCCCCTGCCTGGGGCAGGGATGGAGCTAAAGGTGTGGGCAGCAATCTATGCAGTGAGGGTCCCAGATGACTGCAGTTGCCCTGGTAGACTTTTTATTTTCAGTCTGTGCCAGCCAAAGTTCCCTGCAGTTACCTGTATAGGCTGGTGCAGAGCTCCTCAGGCTCCTCCCTGCCAGAGGCAGGGCTGAACCTAGGAAGGCTGCAGGCTGATGTGCATGAAAGAAACTGGTTCCTGCTGACACTGAGAGTTTCAGTCAGCCCAGATTCCCCCCAGGCTGGGGGCAGAGTCAGAATGGTGGCCACTGGTCTCCTTCCCACCTGGGCTGGCTCTAACCCCAGCTGTTCCAAGGGTTGAAGCCAGTCCTCACCAGCATTGGGATTTTCAGTCCACCTGGCTTCCTTTCATGCCAGGCATGGAGTTAAGATGGTGGCTCGTGGCCTCTTTCTGACTTGGACAGTCTCAAACCTTAGTTGTTCTTAGGATCATACTGCAGCCCACTGAATTTCCTCATCATGGCTAAAATTGGTGCCCAACCATCTCTTCATCCCATTTTGGGAAAGTGGAGCTTTCAATTCCAGCTGCAGAACAGCTCCCAAGGCAGCTTGTGCCTCCCGTGGAGGATGGGTACCAGGCTCTACTTATCAGTCTTCTATGTAGACAGGCAGTCTCCTCCTTCCACTCCCCCAAGGACATTGCAGAATGGTGGCATCCTGGAGCCCCCAAACAGGTGCTTCAGGTCGCTCTAGAGAGTTCTGGGTGTTTGCTAACTGCTCTGTGGCAGAAGCTGACTCTAGGAACTTCTTACTCCACCGCCATCATGCTGGTTCTCGCCCAAAAGTGTTTTAATCAACTATTTTGAAAGTCCAAAGTCCATCGAACGCTGTAAGGCATTCAGAGGAGGACAAGAGGAAGAAACTAGTAAATTATGGTAAATACCAGTAAATTACTCCCTCCATGCAGAGATTACCAACACCCATCACCTACTCTCACAGCAGGCAGAGGTTGGTTCCAGCCCCTGGTTTAGCTTGCTAGTGCAGGAAAGGAACATAAAAATTCACTTTGCCAGATCTGGGAATGGGGTATAGCCCAACCAGTGATTACTGATTTTGATTAGGTACTTTGGAATGTCAGGGAACAGGCACTGAAGAGGGGCCATATGTTCCAACCCACCCCAGACAAAAGCAGCAGAGGAGACTAAAAGACAGAGCTGCATAGGACAGTTAAAAGGCTATATTTGCTAGACAGGTTTCATGTAAAACACAGCTTTGTGGGCCCATGAAAGGAACTCTTGGCATCCTTCCTGGCCCATCCCTCATCCTCTGCCCAGGGCAGTTTGGAGTTGGTCTGTGCACATTTTGTGGGTCTGTAGCCTTGTAAGCAGTCCATCTAGGAAAGACTGATTTGAGAAACTCCTTTCCAGTGTGCCATCCTCCCACTCCTAGAATTTTCCATTCAGGCAAAAGCAGCTTGAGACAATGAAAGCAGTATAAGAAACAAATAGTCATTCATATGACCTAGGGCAAAAGCTTACTTGCTCTAAGTCCCACAGTGGAACACCTGGGAGATGGAGAAGGTCTGCTTCCTGCGAGGTACAGGTTGCATTCAAACTCTTATAAACAAAGGAAATCCTAAGGCATGAGCAAGCACAAGGCCAAGAGAAGGCACAAGCCCAGAAAAGAAAGGGAGGATCCTGCACTTTGTCAGTGCCTGGGACTGACCTTCTGGATAGGAAGGCTGAAATCTGATGAATAGCACCAGCCAACACAAAACCAATTTCCATAGATAGAAAAGGTGTTTTTGTTTGCTTGTTTGTTTGTTTCTGCTTAGGTGTTCTTGGCTTAGTTGCCTTCTTTAACTTCTTTTTTTTTATTTTTATTTTTATTTTTTTTATTATTTTATTTTATTTACTTTGTAATAATATTACATTAAAAATATATATATATGAGGTCCCATTGAACCCTACCTCCCCCACCCCTCCTCTCCCCCCCCTCAGCAACACTCCCTCCCATCATCATGACACAGCCATTGCATTTGGCAAGTATATCTTTGGGCACCCCCACACCCCATGGTCAACGGTTCACACCATGGCCCACACTCTCCCCCATTCCATCCAGTGGGCCCTGTGAGGATTTACAATGTCCGGTGATTGCCCCTGAAGCACCATCCAGGGCAGCTCCATGTCCCAAAGACGCCTCCACCTCTCATCTCTTCCTGCCTTTCCCCATACCCATCAGCCATCATGTCCACTTTTCTCAATCCAATGCCACCTTTTCTATGTGGACATTGGATTGGTTGTGTCCATTGCACCTCTATGTCAAGAGGAGGCTCAGATTCCACCTGGATGCTGGATTCAATCCTCCCACTTTCTAGGCTCCATGGTGTGGTGGTTGTCCTTCTTCAACTCCATCTTAGCTGAGTGTGGTGAGCCCAATAAGTCAGATTGTAGGTGCTGGAGTCTGTTGAGGCTCAGGAACTGGCTATCACATTGTCAGTCTGGAGATTCAAATCCCCTAAATATATCTTAAACCCCGACACTAACTGCACCTCCAGCACATTAGCATGAAAGTCTTATGAAGAAAGATCCCATCTGAGTCCAGATTCGTCACACACAAACACCAGTTCCAAAGAGGGGCCATCTGACCTGGTAGTTAACCCCATCGGCCATGACCATAACTCCCATGGGTCTCTTTAGCTCTCGAAAGAACCGATATCTGGGGGTTGTATCTGCTTTATCTGTCTCTCTGACTCTGCTCAGTTGTGCATAAGGGCAATCCTTCTGACAGCCTCCAGACTCTTTTTTAGAGACTCGTAGCCATATAAACTCATTTCTCCTTTCCATTTCCCCCTTACATTAGGTCAAACAGCATTTTAAAGTCATGTTATTTTATGTAGACAGGGATATTCCGCTGATCCGCATTGAACCTTCCGTATGAGGTCATTTTCCAGTTGCATCATCAGTTGGTAGTTGATAGTGGTCCCTCGGTGCCAGGGAGACTCATCCCCGGGTGTCATGTCCCACGCTGGGGGGAAGGCATTGCATTTACATGCTGAGTTTGGCTTCGAGACTGGCCACATTTGAGTAACATGAAGGCTGACAGGAGGAAATTCCCAGGCACAATGCTGCTCTAGGCCTTGTTCTTATTTTAGGCTTATCAGCTCCCAAGCATAGTCATTAGCGTTATGGGCTCACTGTTGAACCCTCACTCCCTCCCGGTCCCCGCCGCTGCACCTGGGAGACTGTCGCTGCTCCCCTAGGGACCACGACAGAGCACCACTGGCCAGGAACCCAGTACCCCCCCTACTGTGGTTTTTAATTGTTGCCACTATGAGTATATCCAAACATTGCCATGCATCCTGGACATATGTTCTGTACAGCTCCCTGTCAGCCATATATCCCCTTTCAATGGTATCCCATACCAGTATTTCTCCATTGCCTTTGTTGAACCACTCTGTGGTCCAGAACTCCCTGAAATTTGAAGCCCAATATAATGTCAGGGTCCCTTACTAGGAAATGGCATATAGTTATGGGTTTAAAGCTTATATAAAGAATACGTGTTGACTTGGAAAAAATTCTACATCCTATCTTCCCCCCCCCCCCCCCCCCAATTATTGAGCTTCTCTTCACAGGAGCCCTAGACCACAGCAATGCATATATATAGTATACAGCTGCATATATATAGTATACAGCTTTAACTTCTGACACTCAGGAAAATCTCTGACATATCATCAGCTGAATTTAAACTCAAGAAACAGACATCACAAGGAATAAATCCCAGAGCTAAAATTTTAAAATATTATGATGTACATTGTGCAATAAAACATTACAGACAAACAAAAAAAGGAGGAAATGAAAGACCATCAAGAAAGACGATAAAAGTCCAGAAAATGTCAACAAAGAAGACCAGACAGGACTGTGGATATACTGGACAAAGATGTTTAAGAAAATGATCTTAATTATACTCAATAAGATGAAGGAAAATACAGAGAAAAACTAATGATATCAGGGAAGCAAAGAATTAACAGTATAAGAATATATATATATAAAGAAAGAGATAGAAAGTGTTAAAAGAATCCAAATGGAAATATTGGAGTTGAAGATCACAACTCAAATGAAAAACTCCCAATGGTTTCAAAAGAAGATTAAAGATAACAGAAGAATCAGTGAACCTGGACACAAGACAATTGAAATGAATGAGGCTGAGGAGTAGAAAGAAAAAGTAATTATAAGTTCATGTCCTTAGAGCTAGTCTATTTGTATTCTTGTATTCTTGTGCATGCAAACCTATTGTATATGAGACCTTTTGAATAAATTACTCCAATTAAGGGCCATTTGATTAGATTACTCCAGTAAGGCATAACTTCAGAGTGAGTCTTAATTCTCTATGTAGTCCTTTATAAATGGAATGAAGATACCATAAAAAAAAAAAAAAAAAGAAAAAGAAAAGACCATGGAGGAGAAAAACTCCTAGAAGCTGAGAAAGAAATCCACAGATGGAAAATTCAGAAACTGAAAGGAAGGAAGACTGGAGAGGCAGAGACAGGTAGATACCACCATTATGTCCTGCCATGCAACTAATCACTTATGGCTGCAGTTTGGGGAGAAAAAATCACACAATAAAGCCTTGATTTGGGCTTTTTTTTTTTTAACCTCAAAACTTTAAGCCTTTCAACTAACAGATCCCCTGTAAAAGCCAACCCATTTTGGTATATTGCTTTGGCAGCCTTTGGCAAACTAAAACAGAAGTGAAAATAACCTAAAAGACCTTTGGGATACTATCAATCATACCAATATTTGCATTATGGGGGTCACAGAAGGAAATGAGAGAAAGAAGCAGAAGGAATACTTAAGGAAATAATGACGGAAAACTTGCTAAAATTTAGCAAAAGCCATGAATATGCACATCTAAGAAGCATAGAATAGAAAACAGTTTACAAAACAGGATACAGAGAATAAAAAACAGGATAATACTGCAGAAAAGAATGCCCCATCACATACTGATTAAATTATATTTTGGAAAAGAGAGAGTTGTGAAAGCTGCTAGAGAAAAGCAACATGTTCTACAAAAGGGAACTCCATATAGTAAGTGCCAATTTCTAATCAGAAACCATGGAAGCAAGAAGGTAGGGGGATGAAATACTTAAAGTGCTGAAAGAAATTAATTGCCAACCAAGCATTTTACACTCAGAAAGAGTCTCCTTCAAAAATGAGAGGGACTTTAAGACATTCCCAGATAAACAATAGCTGAGGGAGTTCATCACCACTATACCTGCACTAAAAGCAATGCTACAAGGAGTTCTTCAGAGAGAAAGGAAAGTGTACAAGACAGTCATTAAATGTGGCATCAAGAAATAAAAGACATTTGGTAATTTAACCATTTGGGTGACTATAAATGTCAGTACTATTGTACTTAGAATTGAGAATAGACAGTTCTACATTTATCATAGGAGACTTTAATGTACCATTTTCAATAATGGGTAGTCCATTATTGGTTTAGATAGAAGATCAATAAGGAAATAGCAGATTTGAACAATACTACAAACCTACTAGAACTAACAGACACAGTTAGAATACTTCATCCAATACACATTCTTTTCAAGTGCACACAAATCATTCTCCAGAATAGAAAATACCATATTTCACAAATTAGGGCTTAATAAATTCATAATTATTTAAAGCATACAATGTAACTTCTCTAAGAGCAATGATATGAAGCTAGAAATCATGAACAGAGGGAGAAATGGAAAATTCACAAATATTTAGAAATTAAACAATGTACTTTCCAACAACTAATGGATTAACGAGGAAGTCACAAGGGAAATTAGGAAATATGTTAAAGTGAATGGAAGTGAAAACACAATATACAAAAAATTTATATTATGCAACAAAAGCAGTGTTGAGAGAGAAGTTTATAGCTCTAATGCTTACATTTAAAAAAAAGAAGGATTTAAAATCAGAGTCCTAAATTCAAAACTGGAAGAACTAGAAAAAGAACAAACTAAACTCAAGTGACAAAGATTAGATTGGAAGGAAATGACGAAGATTAGATTGGAGATAAATAAAATAGAGGATAAAAAAGAAATATAAAGGATCAACAAAACCAAAAGGAGTTTCTTTGAAAAGGACTCCCCTCTTCCATAAAAATTTGATATAAATTTGATGATTGACTTTACAATTATGTAAAGAAGGTTATTGGAATTTTTATTGGGATTGCAATGAATCTGCAAATCACTTTGGGTAGAAGTGACACCTTAACAATATTTTCTCTTCCAATCAATGAACATTGAATGGCCTTCCATGTATTTATGTCTTCTTTGACATAATTCTTGAACCTGTAAAGTTCAAAAATCCGTAGTCTAAACAAGGGTCTTAAGATGTTTCCCTATGTTTTTTCCTAGGAGATACATCTGTTTGCATAATATCTATTCCTCTGAGTGTATAGATTGTATTAAATTTTAATGCATAAGCAGCAAAAGTAAAATAGATAAATGGGACTTCATCAAAATTAAAAACTTTTGTGGATCAGAAGATTTATCAT
This sequence comes from Dasypus novemcinctus, assembly GCF_030445035.2. Taxonomy (NCBI): domain Eukaryota; kingdom Metazoa; phylum Chordata; class Mammalia; order Cingulata; family Dasypodidae; genus Dasypus; species Dasypus novemcinctus. The sequence continues at coordinate 67,957,618 of NC_080683.1, read as the reverse complement.
GAAAGTTAAATAACAACCTACACAATGGAAGAAAGTATTTGGAAACTACATATCAAATGAGGCTTTACTATCCAGAACATATAAAGAAATCCTTTCAATTCAAGAAAAAGGAAAAACAGTCCATTTAAAAAATGGGCAAAAGACTTGAGTAGACATTTCTCAAAAGAAGATATACAGGAAAATGGATGTGGCTCAAGTGATAAGACCCCTGCCTACCATATGGGAGGACCTGGGTTTGACCCCTGGGGCCTTCTGGTGAAAAAAAGAGAAAGTGTGCCTGTGCAACAAGCCAGTTACAGCATGGCGAGTCGAATGCCTGCTTGGTGAGCCAAGTGCCCATGCAGTGAGCCAAATGCCCATGTGGTGAGCCAAGTGCCCACATAGTGAGCTGAGTGCCCATGCAAGTGCCTGTGTGGCAAGCCAAGTGCCTGCATGGTGAGCCAAGTGCCCGCATGGTGAGCCAAGTGCCTGCACAAGTGTCTACATCACAAGCCGAGTGCCTATGTGAGTTCCCGTGTCGTTAGCCAAGTGCCCACATGATGAGTTGAGTGCTCACATGAGAGCCCACATGTTGAGCTAGTGCCCATGTGATAAGCCAGTGCCAGCATGGAGAGCTTAGTGCCTGCGCAGTGAGCCAGTGCCCATGCAAGTGAATCATGCAGCAAGATGATGACGCAAAGAAAGAGAGAAGAAGGAGAGAGTTCAGCAGAGACCAGGAACTGAGGTGGCACAATTGACAGGGAACCTCTTTTCACATCAGAGGTCCTCAGGGTCAAATCCCAGTGAATCCTAGAGGAGAAAGATGAAAAGACAGAAAGAGAAAGAAATACAGAAGATCAAACAGCGAATGGACACAGACAGCAAAAACAGCAGGGTGGGAGGGGAGGGGGGAAGAAAAATAAATAAATAAAGTAGACTATTGCTTTCACTTAAAATATATATATATATATACACAAATGTCCCAAAACCACAATGAAAAGATGCTCAATACCATCAGTCATTAGGGAAATTCAAATCAAAGTCACAATGAGATATCATTTCACACCCACTAGAGGGGATACTTTTAAAAAATGGAAAATTTCAAGTATTGGAGACAAAAGGAAGACTCATTCATTGTTGTTGGGAATGTAAAACGGTGCTGCTGCTTTGGAAGACAGTTTGGCAATTCCTCAGAAAGTTAAGAATGCAATTACCCTATGATCTGGCAATCTCATTTTTAGATATATATGCAAAAGAATTGAAAACATGGGCTTGAACAGATACTTGCATGCTGATATTCATAGGAGCATTATTCACAATTGCCAAAAGATGGAAACAATCCAAATGATCATTAACTAACGAATGGAAAAACAAAATGTGGTATATGCACACAATGGATTATTCAGTAGTTAAAAGGGAGTGAAGTTATGATAAATGCAGCAACATGAATGAACATTAAAGACTTCATGTTTATTAAATCAGCCAGACACAAAAGGACAGATATTGTATATTATCACTGATATAAAATCATTAGAATAAGCCAACTCATAGAGTCAGAGTCTAGAACATAGTTTACCAAAGAATAGGATAAGGGTTAAAGAATGGAGATTTAATGCTTGAATTGTACATTGTTTATACATGGGACAATGGAAAAGTTATTTTAATGGATGGTGATGATATCAGAGCAATATTGTGGGTGTAATTAACAATTACATATTTGAATTATATATTTGAATATGGTCAAAAGGGAACATTTTAGTTTGTACATATGCTACTAGAATACAACTTTTTAAAAATCCATGGAACTGCATAGTGCAAACAGTAAACCGTAAGCTTAACCATGGGCTATAGTCAATATTACAATTACAAAAAAGTATTTTCATCAATTGTAACAAATGAACTACACCAACACAAGATATTAATAATAAGGTGCTATATTGGAATCCTGTATTTTATGCATGATTTTTTTGTAAACACACAAGTTCCCTAATTTAAAAAAAAAGGTTTTTAACTAAAAATGTAAAAAATAAATTCTTGTGTAATCAGACTATTAAAATAATTATTTAAGTTGTATTATTCCAATTTAAAAAATATACTGTCAGAAAAATAAATCAGGGGAGCCAAAAGTACTGGTCGTGTTCGATAGATAGTCGCTAGTTCATAATCAGTATTTATATTTGGTAGAGTCTCACAAATCAAGGAAACTTATCAAGACTTGAATGTTTTGTACTCTGATCATCACAGCCATTGTAATTTCCTCAGAGCCTTAGAGGAAAGATAAAAATTTTCAGAACAGCACCATTAATGTCTCCCTTGTTTAAGATCCATGGAGAGGCAAATGTAGGACATTATTCGTTGACAGATAAATTTTCACATTTCTGTCAGAAACCAACTAGATTTATTTTATAGGCAGCAAAATAAAAGTGAGTTTATCTGTATGTTTATTTTTTATTAAAAAAACATTCACCACACATACTATTTCTATCTTTTAATTTTAGCAATTATATAAGAAACATGTTACGAAATATAAACTTTGGGCAACTTTGGAGTTGGGTAAAAAAGGTAGTTAGAAATTCAAAGGGAAAAGAATAAAAATAAGAATAAGAATAAGAATAAGGAAAGTTTAAACTGAGAAAAAACTGAAAGGGCCACATAATGGCAACATGAGGAGGATAGATTGTTCAAGTCCATGTCCTAGATCTGGTGTTTTATCCCTTCAAGTCCTCTGGCATTTTCAGAACATCTGAAAATTAAGCATTGCATAATGCCTAGATTAGAAGTTTCAAAACCATAGTGAGCACTGCAGGAACGTGGAAGGAGGATGGTGATATTTTGCATATATCATGATATCATGGGTCACGGTATATGAGTTTATTGTTCATCTGGGCAGTGTTTCATCAAACTTTAAGGAGAAGAAATTTACTTATGAAAGAACATTGGACAGGTGCCCTAACTTTGGAGAAGGTGGCTATCCTCTTATCAAACTCAACATTAACAAACTTTTCCCAGCCCAGCAAGCAACATGCTATCAGATTGAGCTTCCTTAGCACTACCTCTTCTGTGAAAGACAAGTCACAGAGAAACCAATCAGCTTAAGAAGCTCCTTACATCGTGGCACTTCTCTCCAGGTTGTTGTGCTCTGAGTGAACTGACTCCAACATATTATCACTAATCACCCTGTATAGAAAATTTGAGAGATTAAAGCATCACTAGCTGTAATTCTGAAATTCTAAGAGTTTGCCCATTCAAGTTGGGGATTAAATATCAATGCAATTAATAGAAGATTTAGATGATCAGACTTTGAGAAAACTAAAAAATACTCTTTGCCATGGTACTGTTAATTTGGATTGTTAAAACAAGATTTTTTACTTTTATCTTCAGGTTTTGAACTTAAAAAATGGGCTACATACAATTTCTAAATAATGGTTTAACAGTATATTTTAAAATATTTTTTTTAAAAACTAATAATCTCCATAAAGTTTGATTTTGGGATGACTGATTTGTCCTAACAACAGACCACAGGTTGGTACTGCAAGAAGACACAGTGGGAAAGATGATATTGAAACAATTTTGACTCAATTTGAATGAATAAATCAATCAGTGAATCCTTGCTTTTTGCAGCATTTTTCCTCCCATTTAGAGAATACTCAGTCATCCAAGCCTGAAATATTAGAGTATTTTTGGATTCCTGACTCTCTTTTGGCTTCCTCACTAAACAGACCTTTTAAAATCTATTGGTATACCTTAGTTAATATCTCTGGAATTTTTATTTCTTCATTTCTATTACTAAAGCTTACTCGAATCCCTCATCACTTTTTATTAGAACTATTATTATTATAATAGTACCCTATCTGGCCTTCCTATTTCTAATATTCACCCATACTCACCTCAAACCAGCAATCAACTTTCAGTGTGTATAGAAGAAAAGAAATGAAAAAAGGAAAAAAAACCACCAGAATGCCATGTGCATGTTCATTTTTTCTTTTTCACTATTTTAATTCATTACAAGTTTTATGAAATTATAAATTATTTTAGTAGAGAAAAAATAACTATTATAAGAAAATTATCCCTCTATCAAATAAATCTGTTGAGGACATTTACTTGCTTGCTATTACCCAGCAGCCCATGTTTTTTTACACTTAAATAAAAATTCTCTGATATGAAGTACAAGACACTTTTTGATCTGGCTTCTGCTATATATTGGTTATATTTTGGGTAAGTTAATGATAAATTTATTGTCTAAATCAAGATAGTGTTAAGAGTGAAAAGTGTTTTTTTACACCTGGACAACAGACTTAAACTAAGACTGTGTAGGTAAATATGTTCATCCAAATATGGGCCATGCATTTCTTGCCATTAGTATGAAATTTCTACTAGTTCTTCTTTTAATCATAATTGTAACATGAAAACGAAAATTATACCCCTAATTGTTATGTTTTCCTCTTTTGTGTATGTGAATGTGGAAAGGAAATAAAGGATTCTTTTTGCTTTAAGTTTTTCTTTATAATAATTTGTCATAGATTTATTATCACTAATCTGAAATAATCTCCTTCATCTTCTTTGTTCTTAAATTTGCATTCTTTGAAGTAAAAAATGTAATGATACAGTTATGACCCTATTTAAAATTACCAAGTATAATTTAAATTCATTCCATGTGAACAAATTTTTGTTTACTTTACTCATATATTTATCCCTGGTAACTTGAAAATGTCTGGCATATAGTAAACAGTCAAAAATTTTTGATTAGAGGAAATAATTTGATTGAAGGTATGTGAGTTGACAAAAGGCTTCACTGAGGTCATTGCAAATATTATCATTTTGAAAACCAAAGTTTTATCTATTGTAATTGTTTCAAATAGCATATTATTAAATGTTTATCGTGTAGAGATGTGATAGCAAATATCAGAGAAATTAGAGCTAGAATATGCATTGGAATTCTTAGCATTCAACCTTATCATTTTAGAAATTGAAAACTTGCAGCCAGGAAGTGACTAAGGGCACAAAGCACTTTAGTAATAGAAAGCTAATCAAAGCTCAAACTGCAGACCTACAGTTTTCTTCACTCTATATATGGCCTCCAATTTTTCTCCATACTATGATTTCAATAGTAATCATATCTCAGTCAATAATTTATTTTCATTAATTGTAATCTAGTAATATTGATTCATTAATTCTAGCAAATATAACATAATAATGTGAGTTGTAAAATATAGGGGAAACAATGTAGAGTTAAGAGAACTCTCTGTACTATTTTCACACTTTTTCTGTAAAATCTTTAACTTTTCTAGAAAATAAAGATTTTTAAAAATATATGATTTGTGTACAGTATAAAATAGAAGAAATAGATCATTAATATTGTTTATATATATTATCCTTGTTAAGCAGATAAAATTGAAGATTAACAGAATTAGTTGTAATCCAAATATGTTATTAACTCCATCCCGGAACTGAGGTTCATAAACAGCTCTTGTCCTTCTATGGCAAAGTATTTTTAAAGTTTTTTTTATATCCATAGAATATAACTGTGGCATTGCCTTAAATATTTTAATTAATTGATAGATGTAAGTGCTTATGGAAAGATACCTGTTACAATATTATGAACCAAATAACCATATAATAAAACAAAATTTATAGCTGTTGGCTCTTTAGCATTTATTCACCTTGAATTCCAACTACTTCAAGGACACATTCTGAGAAGTAAGAGGAGTAGTACTGACTGTATCTTTAGATGTTATGGCAGTATTCTTGATACCAAAGACCCAAGCCGAAAAGGAGCACTGCTTTTCCACTGTTACCATTTTTAGGCCACTAAAGTGGCAAAGAAAATATGTTTAATATGTGTATTGCCTTTTTAAGTTATATATTGGTGTTTCCACTGTTGCTTGTGGAAAAAAAACATTTTAAAATTTACAATAAGGAAATGGAATAAAGCCAACTTCTCACTAAAGTAACAAGCTCCTGCTTTGTAACTATTTTCACAGAATTTTACTAGGTAAAGTTTTGGAATGTTTCTCCATATTTTGTAGCCTGGCTCAACCAAATGTTTTTATAACTTTGTATACATGTCAAAGGTCCTCTGCGGGAATTCTGTGGGAAATATGCAGACTGACCTGCACATAAGGAACAAGGAAAACCTCACAGCATGGGATGGAATGGAAGTTAAAATGAAATATTTGCAGCTCTGTGCATGGTTCTTTAAAATCTTCCATAGGAGGTCTGTGTTGTGCTGACAGAGGAATTACATTTTTATGATGAGGATGCTGTTTAGAATTAGACACTGTCTGGGCATGATTCTCTGCACAGATTTAGAATCCATTAAATATTGCATGAAAAGAACAGTGGTATTTGTGACTTGGTCACTTAAATCAATTTTCTTTCACTGTAACATACCAAAGTGGGGGATGGGAGGGTTGACTGTCCCTTCTGATCTCTGTTAGCTGATGTCTTATTAATAAATGGAAGCTAAAATGTGCTGTCAGAGGTCAATGTCAACTCTCTGCTGTTATGCTATTAGATGCCAAAAATTATCACCCTTGTTGCCTTTAACAACAAAAAGAATGCTGATATTACTGGGAATTGAAGTTACTGGGAATTAGTTAAGAACTCTGACACCTCTTAAAATTTCTCTTTCTTTAAAAATATTTCACTACAATTTTTTTAAAATGTGCTTTACATTTAAATTATTTTAAATAATTTAACCATTACAAATTCTAATGAATAGGAGGAAAAAGTAATGGTTTCCATGAGAATACTTTGGAAAGCCATGACAGGAGTTCACTGCTTATTGTAGTATGTTGTTTGTTTGCCTGACGTGATGACTTCTACTCATATTGTTTCTGAGTTATCAATCTTGAGAATGCATTCAAAAAGAGAGAGAAATAAATGAAATGTGTGAGGGGTTAAAAAGCCCATCAATGCAATCAAAGTAAGAGAATTGTTGAGAACACAAAACTACTTTAAAAGAGATAGGAGTAATAGGAATCATTGCCTGCTCTTCTTTCATTAACAATAGTGCTAAAATATTTACCTTTAAAATCAGTCTGCAATCCAGATTACAGTTTCAGAGTTCATGTTGCAGTTTCAATGAAGGGTGTGCACTTACCATAAAAAATTATTCCTCTGTCAACATAAAATAGCATTTTGCAAACATACCTTCCAAGATTTATCACAATGTTCTGAATAGAACAGATATAAGTAATATTATCCAATGCTTGGTCTTTCAATTACTGAATGAGTTAAGACAAAACACCCTTTAAGTTTTAGTTCATTCTATAAAATAATTGTGATTATGTTTTCCCTTATTCCAAGGGTCTTAACTAGTGATCAATGAAAATAAAATCTGTAAATTAGATAGTTTTTTTTAAATTGGGTCAATTTTTTTGTTTCTTTTATAAACACTCTCTGGTTGTTAGGAATATATCTACAAACTATTTAACAGAAGGTGGTAATGTCTACCAAAAAATTAATAATTTTATTAATTTTGCTAGGGTTCTCTAAGGAATCAGAATCAATAGGAGATATCTGTAAATATTATGAGATCTTTATAAGAATTGTTTCACGTGACTTTGGGCAGGTTGGGCAGGTGCAAATTCCTTAGGAAAAGCTGGCTGGCTGAAGTAAAGATGGAAATTCTCTCTTCTGACTGCTAAGTTATCACTTCTTTTAACGCCTTCATCTGATTGGATGGGAATTCTTTCATTGTTGAAGGCAATTTCAATTGATTGTACATGTAATCCACTTAATAATGATTTAAGTCCACAAACTGTTCTCAGTAATGACCATATTAGTTCTTGCTTGACCAAACAACTGGGCACCATAACCTGCCCAAGATGACACATGAATTTGACCATCACACCACCATTTACAGCTCAAACTGTGATGGACTATATAATGTACAATATCACAGAAGCATTTCAAATTATAAATGAAGCTTTTAAAATTTTTTAAGTGGGACCCTGTATTAAACACTGTGAAAAGAGAGTGACATTAAATAGTGTAAAATACAATAATCATTTCCACCAAATCCTCAGTGAAGATTTGGGGTGAATTCTATTTAGTAAATATCCTTTGATGAAAGCAATAAATAAGAAAATAAAGAAAATCAATTCATGTAAATGTTTTGGCTATTCCATTACTCTTAATTAGAAAACTAAATATTAGTAATCAGTATAAATAAATCACAGGTCTAGAATATTTTGAGAATATTCAGGGTAAAGTTTCAAAAACTTGTATAGGATTTAGAGTCTTTCTTTAGAAATTCCCATTGTGCTTGAAGACTGACAGCTAGTCAACATGATTTTAAAACTTCAAGAAATGTTCAAGAATTGTTTCTAAGTAAATAATTTTTCAACAACCACACTATTTGGTATGGTACCCAGTGGTCATATGTCACTATTTAAACTTGAATTAATTAAATTTCAATACAATTTAAAATGAACTTCCTTAGTAACTTCAGAAGCTATATTTTAATTGCTCAATAGCACATGTGGTTAATGGCTGCCAAATTGGAAGTATAGATATGGAATTTTATCATCATAACAGAAAGTTATATTGAACAGCCCTGTTCCAGAAGACTAGTGATATTTACTTCTAAGCTTATAAAATATATAAAAAATGCATTGTCATAAACTATTCCTACTATATAGCAATATGTGGGAAGCCAGTGACTCTATTGTTCATTAAGACAAGAATTATGCCAGGATGAGCTAAAAGATTTCTGAGAAATTATATAAAATACAAATAGAGGTTAAGAGCACATCTTTTTTTTTGAAACTGGAAAATGAACATACACAAGATATTCCACCTAAGGCAAAATTTCTAAAGAATAATGATTATATTAAAATAAATGGTTCTGTTAAGAAGAAAATAATACACTAACCTTAAGTCCAAAGAAAGTAGACATGAATAAAGAGGGGAGAACATTTTGGGATTCATTGATAAGACATGAAACTGGAATGTGAACTTCCAAAGCCATTTGCATAAGTCCACATATTTAGAGTAATTTGTGCTAATCAATTTTATAAAATGATAGATTATTTGAGTCATTGTCTTCCCTGAAGGTAGATGTTTAATGGTGTACCCATAGTACAGAAGGACGACCAATACTCGGCACCTCCAATGACGGTACAGGCGTCAGTAATCAAAAAGCATTTTAAATTCATTTAATAATTATGAGGTGTTTGTATAACCTTCACAAAGTCTATCAAGTTATGGAAACCACAGTTCCTCTTGCATTCTCTTTTGCTTGGTGAGGTGAGGGCGCACAGCGGCCAGCAGGCGGTGTCAAGGGCGGACGCACAGCAGCGCGAAGAATGCTGCGGAGACGGAGAGCGGTGGCAACGCGTCTGCTCTATTGAGGAAGACAAGCGTTTATATAGGCTAGGGCGCTGGCGGTAGCAAGGCTAAGTCAAATAAGGCAATGTATGTGAGGGGAGGCCGCTAATTGGCTGGGGGACGGTTGGGGGTGAGGTACTAGGGTAAGGGGCGACGTGTGGGGTGCGGATTGGCTTAAGCTGAAGGCGACCTCTGATTGGTTGTTGGAGGCTGTTGCTAGGTAAAGGGGCAGAGGCGAGGTTATCATTCTGGCAGGGGGTATATGGGGGCTGGGGCAGAAGATAAGGGGAAGTTGTGGGTTGGGTTCTGGTGAGGCGCGGGAGAGGCAGGCCGATTACCCTAGGGCGGCCCCTATGGAGACCGGATGCTGGGTGGAGATAGAGGAGGCAGCCCTTACGGGCAAGAGTAGCAGGGGGCCGACAATCTGCCGCGCCAAGCACTCACCCAGCAGGAGACGAGGGCTCATCTCAACGTGCTGGGCCTGCCCAACGATGGTAGCATGCTTGTTACCTCAGGGAGGAGTGGTGGTAGGGATGATGGTGCTGAGAAATATCTTTCTGCAATATACTTTGGCCCAAGATAAGTAAAGAAGTAGAATTGTAATTACAGCTTTGGTATAATCCCCCTTTCAAAAATGACAGAAGAGTTTGTAATAATATCAGGGGACCCAGAGACACCAGGGAGTCCTTCTGTAGATCCCAAAAGTTAGTATCTTTGTTTTAAGAGATAATAATCCAGAAACCCATAAAATTTGTCTCTCAGAGAGAAGCAGTATTTTTAGGGTTAATCTAGAAAAATGTCAGATCTGCCCTACAATCTAAAGTTTGGGATTCTTTTTTTTTTTCTGTTTTCAGTGGTTTTCAAATTTTATTTACAATGATATTCTGTGCTTAAATGAAATATTTAATAGAAATCATATGCATAAAATATTTTTTAAAAAGCTTATTGTTATATGTTTATTTTAAATTCAAATTTATGCCATTTATAATAAAGTTAATCCATCAGACTGTTTAAATGAGACAAAATTCTAAAATTGAAATTTTGGGGTGGTCAATATATCAAATAGCAATATTTTGTTTTTAAACAACTCACCTTATAATCTGAGGACACTCTTTAAATAGTTCTATAATTTCTTTTTTTCTGTCAGAACTGTCTGCTTGAATTCTGCAGAATATGGAGAAAATTTTGACTTGCATGGATAAGTGTTTCCAATAGAAAACATAGTTTTTATTTTTAAGCAATCTATCTTACAATCCAAGGATATTATTAAATTTCACTGATTCAGTCATTTGAATGAAGAATAATAAGGGTTTTAAAAATTCACCTTCAATGCTATATAAGAGTTGTTCTCATTCTTTACTAAAACACTAAAAGAACATCTACAACTTACTGCAAAATCTGAAACAACTGAAAGTGAAATATTTTCAAGACACATCATGCCCCATATTCAATTATTATTGTTCAAATGATTATTACATAAAAAAGAGCTTGCAACAAGCAGATGTACCTTTGCTCTCTGATTAGGTATATATAATCATACACCCACTTTTACATTTATTTGTGTTCAATTTATATAACAAAATATAAAGAAAATGATCAGTGTAAATGTGACAATTAGTTTGAACCGTTCAAACATTTACTAGGAGACGAAATTTATACACAGAGATGGGGAAAATGCTTAATTCCAAGACCTGAAAACAAAACAAAACAAAACAATGAAAATACAGAAGAAAAAAAAAGCTAGCAGCACAAACTCAAATGTTTGTGAAATTAATGTACTAGAATATGGTATATATAACACGTTTGAACATTTGAGTATGTGTACTATTTCCGTTAAAGTTTTTTAAATAGTTAAAATATATTTAAACCAAAAAATGAGATCAAATGTTTGTGAGACTCTAAACACTTTGAGGGTCCAACACCTCTGGGAAATCTTAAGAGTTTGGGTCTCTAGGCAAAATCATCAATTCAATGACCCATGCATACCCTCTGTCTAATGGGTCCCAAACTTTGTCCATAGTTATGCCCTTGACAAAAAGTATTTATGGGCATAAAACCACATATTAATTTCTCACTAAAGGAAAAATATTTATGTGCACAAAACCACATATTAATTTCTCACTAAAGGAAAAATGCAAATAAGATAGGCTGCAGGTTGTGAACAACTACTAGTGTCATCTTTATAACAGTCCTCAATTGACAGAGACAATAGATATCTAAATATTTAGGTTGTAGATTGCTGCCCCAGGGGGGTGGGAGGACTCAAATTTCTTTTGAAGTATTGTTGGCCATAGCAAGTGTAGCAATGTTCAGAGGTAGACATCATAATGCAAGATTCAAAGCTAGAAACAGGAAAATGGATAACAAGCTAGGGGATTTGCAAAAGAAAACCTAGAAATGAGGGAATTTAAGGAGAAGCAACAACAGGACCAGCCAATGTATAAAGAGTAATTGCATGGGAAATGAAAAAGAGAAAATAAATAAAAAGAAATGGAAGCTAATTACAAGATATTGTGCCTGCAGAGCAGTGATGTCTAATAATATAAAAATTGCTCATAAGTAAACAAGATATGATTAATGCCTAATTAAAATATATATGAGAAATTCAGAAGCAGAAATAAAGGGACAATGAATCAAAAAGGGGATACAGTATGATAGATGGCTAATCTCATGTTAGGGGTACATGGCATGCCAGTTGTTATTACATCAGTCCTCACAATAATCTTATGCAGTGGACACTTTTATCATCCCCACTTTAGAGATAAGTAAATTACTGCCCAAAGTGATTTTTAACATAGCTAAGATCAACAATGATGAAATTACTTATATCCAGGATATAAGTCCAGACAATTTGACTTCAGGCTCCTGCTTTTGAAATAGGTATTACTGAAACATTGATCTGGCCACATGTACTAGAGCATATTCGTCCACCTATTTAAAAGGACTTTGCTGAACCTAGTAAAATTCACATTTAAATCCAAACTAATTACAAGAAATTAAGTAACTTATCCTTTAACTACAGTAAATTTATAATTGTTCTATGCAGTGGTGAAAAATTATTTCCATTATATTGCATTTTAATTTAAAATTCCAGTTAAGAAATATGAACATCTGCCCTAATATTGATGAAATAAATAATTGGACAAACTAAAGAAAACTGGTAAAAATTTAAAATTTTATTTGACATCTTTTGAGAGCTATCAAAGTAGTGAGAAATTATCAGGCAAAAATTTGGGAAAGGGAAAATCTGTTTTTTTGTCAGGGACATAAAACAGAAAAGCTAACCAAGAGGCTATCAAACATAATTTTGGAGTCTGGTGGGATAAAAGATATGAGACAAGACCCACAAGGCAGATTACTTTGTCGAACCTATGAGGCGTTTAAAATTTATGTGCAGATAAATGGATCCAGACTAGTAAAGAAAATAGCCGCACACATACATGGGCTTTCATGTATGATTGAGATGGCAATGCACAGCCATTGCAGAAAGTAGTCTTTTAAATTAAAGATTTTGTGACAAGTAGATAAGCACATGCCAAAAAATATTTCCCACTGCTCAAAAAATTCATTTCCAAGTGAGCTGCAGAAAACAATATGAATTGCAAAATAATAAAGATCTAGAAGATAATATAGGGAGAATATATTCATGACTTCCAGGAAGTGAGAGAGTTTTTAAATAGTAACTCTAAACAAATGTGTATACACGCACACATGCACACACACATATTTTGTGTATACAAAATTGCATCATAAAGTATAATCTACATTAAGTATAAGAACTTCTACTCATAAAAGTCATGACTAAGAGAGTGAAAACACAAGCCACTTAGTGGTTAGAGATATTTGCCACATATATAAATGAGAAAATACTCATATCCAAAATATACAAAGAAACCTCCTACCATTGAGAAAAGACAAATAATCCAACAGGGAATGGGTAAAAAGACTTGTATACCTTACATAGAAATTTCACAAAATAGGATATCTACATGGCCAAATATATGTTTGAAAGAGTACTCAATCTTATTGTCAAGAGAATGACTTTAAAACCAAATGAGATACTCTCAACTGCTCACCACAATAGCTAAAGTAAAAATTTTGGACCATTTCGAGAGTTGAATATATAGAGCAATGGAAAATCTCAAACATTGCTATTTGGAGTATAAATTGATAGAACCTTTGGAAAATTTTCTGGCATTATATATTAAAGCTTCATACGTCCTTAACCTATGATCTAACAATTCTACACCTAGGAATAAATCCAAAAGAATTGGATAAATTCAAGTACAAAAGTACATGAATATGGTGGAAACTATTGTATTAGTCAGCCAAAGGGGTACTGAAGCAAAATACCAGAAATCAGTTGGGTTTTATAAAAGATATTTATTTGTGGTAGAGGCTTACAGTCACAAGGCCCTAAATATCCAACTCAAGGTACCATAAGAGGTACTTTGTCAACCAGAGTCTATTGCCACATGTTGACTCAAGATGGTGGGCGATGTCTGCAAGGATTCAGTCTTCTTCCTCCTCCCAAAGCCTCATGGTCCCAGCCTTTTCTGATCTCAGCTGCAGGCTGGGACAAGTCTTGTCTCTCTCCTGGTGCTCATTTGTCTCTGGGTTCAGTTTCTCTGCTCTGACCACAAGGTGAGCTGTAAACTGTCAGGCGAACAGCTCGTCTCTCTTCCAGGGTCCTCTGCTGTGTCTAATGGAGCCTACCCTTTGTGCTCTGGACTCCAGGATCAAAAACTCCAGCTTTCTCTTCTGCAGTATTATTTTCTACGTAAGTCCATGCCAACCAAGGGGACGGGGACTCAACATCCTACTGATGTAGTCCAATCAAAGTCTTAATCATTTTTTAATCAAGTAAAATTGAAATCTCTGAATCCAATCCAATATAATATGCCCAGAGGAACAGAGTAGTTCACTAGCATAATCCAATATCTATTTTTGGAATTCATAAACAATGTCAAACTACTACACTTATCAAAATGGTAGAGTAAGAAGATTCAGGGTTGTGTCCCTTGACAGAAGCATTGAACAACCAGCAAATTCTGGCAGAAAGATCTTTTGCAAAGCTCCAGAAAACACTTTAAAAAATTCAGTAACAGGGTGAGTGTTGAATCAAGAAAAAGGGTGCTTAAATGCTTTAAGATCTCATGGCACCTTGGCTTGCCCCTGCCCCACATTTCTCCAACTTAGCATGAATTCAGCTTGTGCATCCGATGCAGATCTCTGGCCCTACTTCTGGATGGAGCAGAGTAAGCTCATGCACATACTAAGAGCATACATGTCTGTCTCAATCTGTCTAGTGGTGATCTAAGGAACTCCCTGCCCCAGAAATTGCCATGTGTGTAGAAGGCAGATCACAGACCTTTCCTGCAGAAAGCTGAGGAAAAGCAGTCAAGTCATACTGTTTGGAACAAGTAAGGCTGGTTGTAACATATAGTGCAGTACTGGAACTATGAGGAAATAATTTTCTAGGGAAAAAGGGGTATTCAGAACAATGTAAATGGGGGATTTCTTAGAGCCACACATGCATGCCCAAGACAAGAGACATGTACAGAAATAATTAGGGAGACCTGTATGCTTTGGCTTGGAGCTATTCTTACCAACTCATTTTATGGATTAGCTCTGACGAAGAACATTTGCACAGGTCAATCTGCAAAGACTGGGAAATGGGTTTTCTTTTTTTCTTTTATCAACTCCTTCCTCCTTCTCTTCCTCCTCCTCCCTCTCCTTCTTTTTTTCTCCTCCTCCTCCCCCCCCTTTTTTTTGCTAGCTTCTGACATTTAAGGAACGCTTTTCTAACACTAATTTAGACAAACTGGATACAAGCTTAAAGAACAGACGCCTCAGAGTCTAAACACCAGTGTTAATACATTAAAATACCAATTATATCCAAGTTTCAACAATATTTTGTAAAACACACAAAGACACAGGAAGTGATGACCCAGGCAAAGGAATGGTTTACAATATTGGAAATTATCAATGAGGAGGCCTAGACATAGGACATTTCAGACAGACTAAAAAATATGGTTGTAAATATGCTCAAAGAACTAACAAAAAATTGAAAAAAAAACTAAAGAATATCAGGAAAACATTACATGAACACAAAGGGAATATCAGTACAGAGATGAAAATTATGATAAAGGAACCAAAGAGAGCTAAAGACAATAGTAACAGAAATTAAAACTTCCTTAGAGGGGATTGGAGATTGCACACAGCAGACTGGAGCTGGTAGATGAAAGTATCAGAGAATTTGAACATAAGACAATTTAGTCATTCAGTCTGAGGAGCAGAAAGAAGGAATGAAGAAAAGTGAGCAGAACCTGAGGAACATATGTGACATCATCAAGTGTACCAATATAAACATTTTGGGATGGGAGTCCAAAAAGACAAGAAATAAAGGAGCAGAAAAAATATTCAAAGCATAATTCCTGAAAACTTCCCAAACTTAACAGAAGATTTGAATATATATATCCAAGAAGCTCACCAAACTCCAAACAGGATAAACACAAATGGACCCCACTGTGGCATATTATAATTAAATTATTGAATGCTGTTTTACTTTGCTAAAAGCTGCCAAGAACAATATACCAGAAATGGGTTGGCTTTTACCATGTGGATTTGTTGGCTTGTAAGTTTACAGTTCTGAGACTGAGAAAAATTTCCAAGTCAAGGCATCATGTGATGCTCTCTCCCCAATAACCAACTATGGGCAATCCTGGACTTCTCTGTCACACAGGAAGGCCCATGGTGTCATCTACTGCTCTCTGCCTTCTCCTACAGGGTCCATTGCTGCTCCATCTGTGGCTTTCTTTCTTAGCTTTCTGTGGACTCCTCTCTGAACTTCTGTGTCTTTTTTCTCTGTCTCTTAATATTCATCCCATTTTTAAAGGACTCCAGTAAGAAGATTAAAATCTATCCTGGATCACACCCTATTAAACTACCTGAATCAAAAGAAGGGCCGACCTACAATAGGGTTACACGCCAGAAATGAATTGTATTTAAGAACTGAACTGGACTTTCTGGGGTTAATAAAAGCCTCAAACTACACAAATGCCAATGATAAAGAATTCTGAAAGCCATGCAAGAGAAGCAACATGTTACATACAAGGAAACCTCAATAAAATTAAGTGTTGATTTCTCATCAGAAATCATGGAGGTCAGGAGGCAGTAGGATGAAATATTTAAAGCACTTAAAACCAAAAATTGCCACTCAAGAACTCACTATCTTGCAAAATTTTCTTTCAGAAATGAGGAAGATATTAAATCATTTCCAGATTTTTAAAAAGCTGAGGGAGTTTGTCATCACTAGACAAACCTTACAAGAGATGCTAAAGAGAGTTACGCAGATCAAAAGGAAAGAATAGATAATATATTGAAGTTTTATTAAGAAATAAAAATCTCTTATGAAGGTAATGACATGGGTAATATAAATGCCAATACTAGTGTATTTTTGGTTCATAACTTGACTTTTTACTTCCTACAGGATTTAAAGACAAATGCATAAAATGAAATGATAAATCAGTGATTTTGGACTCATAATGCATAAATATGTTTCTGAAAAAAGCTACATAAAGGTTGGAAGATGGAGGAGTATAGGAATATAAGTTATTTCTATTAATGAAGGTGGTATCAAAGCAAAGCATAGAGTTATAGATTTAGGATGTTAAATTTAAACCACATAGAGACAGCTACACAGGTTGTCAGAGGCAGGGATGTGGCACAGAGGGAATGGGTGTAGAGTTTCTGTTTTTGGAGATGCAAAAGTTTTAGTAATGGAACACATGAAGGTGCCACAATATTGTGAACATAAATAATACCATTGTATTGTATGTTTGGGGTAGTTAATATGGAAAAGTTTATTTTGTATATGTATTCCTACAATTAAGGTAAAGAGAGATGAAAGGAACAACTAAAGAGACGTTTGCAATTAAAAATGATACATGATCTTGATAAAATCTAGGACAATAGGAAAAAAGGCTCAAAAGGACATTATTTGGACATATGAAAAAATTAGATTTTAGACAGTAAGCTTTATATTAAATTTAAATTTTTGAACTTGATAACTGCACCTAAGGTGGCTATATATGTAGATATACTTCTTCTTAGGAAATGTGCATGGCAATATTAAGTGTTAAAGGAGCATGATATATACAACCTACACTCAAGTGTTCAGAAAACTGATGATGATGTAAGATAGATGATAGATAGATAGATGATAGATAAGTAGATAGGTAGATAGATAGATAGATAGATAGATAGATAGATAGATAGATAGATAGATAGATAGATAGACAGATAGGTAGATAGATAGATAGGTAGATAGATAGATGGATGGATGGATGGACGGATGGATGGATAGATGATGGAATAATATGAAAAATATGGTAGCTGGGTACCTGGGAGAATAAAGGTGTAATGGAATGTTCTCCATAGGGATGGTATTATTTTTTAACTGTCCTGTAAGTTTGAAATAATTTTAAAATCTTTACAGAGTAAAGAAATTTTTCTAAAATTTTTGAGGTGATGAATGTACAACATTGTGATTATACTAAAAGCCATTGATTATATACTTCAGTTAGATCATATGGTAAGTGAATATATCTCAGTAAAACTGCTTAATAAACAAATAAATAATTGTAAAAGAATCGCCAGAAATAGCAGCTATGTACAGCAGGGGAAACACAGAGAGACTGAGACTTGAGGAATTTTCTTGTTTGCCTGGTTTTTGTTTATTAATATTATTATTTAAATAATGAAAATGCTCTAATAATGATTGAAGTGATGAATGCACAACTATGTGATTATACCAAATACCATTGATTGTACAGTTTGGATGAATAATACATTATAATAATACACACTTATATAATAATTCATTAATACATTACGTTGTATTAGATTCAGAGGTTTCACTTTTACTTCATTAAATCAAGATTAGGGCTTTTATTTGACCACATTGTGAGGACTTGCAGGGTTGAGGCCCCACCCCCTTGTGGATAAAACAGGCTCTCAGATGGAAGTAAATACATGGAGATGGAGAACATAGGGAGTTCAGTATTGGAAGCTGGAGCACTGGGGAGAGAGCTAAGCTTTTTGCCTGACAGTTTGCAGCTGAAGAGACCAGAGTCCTGAACAGCTAAGAAAGCCCAGAAAAAAATGAGCTCTGGAGAGAGAGACAAGTCTCATGCTAACGTATGACTGAGATCAGAAGAAGCTGGGACCATGGAGCCTTAGGAAGAGTAGGAAGACTGAAACCTCACAGAGACCAGCAGTCATCTTTCTCAAACCTGTAGTAACTTGAGGGAAGTAACTTAAACTTCATGGCCTTGTTACTGTAAGCTTCTACCCCAAATAAATACCCTTATAAATGCCAACAGATTTCTGGTACTTTGCATCAGCACCCCTTTGGTTAACTAATAGAAATATGAATGCTTAAAACATTGTTTTTCATAATAGTAATTCTTAGGGAATGACCTAAATGTCCAAAAAAAAACTAAAATAGGTAAGTAAATTGTGAACTAGCCACACAATTAATAAATGAGTACAGAACAAATTCCGTACAACAAGAATAAGTATCTCATAATATATTTAGTGAAAGAAGTAAAATAAAAAAGAAAATTACATATGCTATGATTCCTCTAAAATAAAGTTAAAAAATTGGCAAGACTAAATTACGATATTTAAGATTGCCTAATATATAACAAAATCATGAAAAATATCAGAAAATTAATTGCCGTCTTTGGAAGTAAAGAAGAGAAGAGTGACTGAGAAAGGAAACAAAGGGAGGTTCTAGGGTGCTGACAAAATTCTATTCTTGATTTGAATTAAGAAATAAGTGACCACTTTATAATCATTCATGAGCTTATACCATTAATTTTATGTCCTTTTCTGTACATATGTTATACTTTTACAATAAAAAAAAAGTTTTAAATGGAACAGGATTTTAGATCACTCATTGAGGGGGCCCACTCTATGTCCGTCTGGGACATTTACCAGAGGAGTTGCAGCCTATAAATCTGGCAATGCTTATCCAAAAGGTCAAACTTTTAATCATAATTTAGCTTTTGTTTGTTTATAAGACTAAATGAATAAATGAAAACTATACTCCCGGGTATATATTAAAGATCAAAGCTAAGGAAGCCAAATTCAGTCACTGAGCCAAACACAATATTAAAAAAGCTAATGATAAAAGAAGCAGAACATAAGAGTGAATGCAAAAAGTAGCTCAATATGTATTTTTACTAACTAATGATCAACCATGTTATGTGAGAATTGGCCTGCCTAACATGGAGACAGAGTAAAAAGTAAATTATAAACCACATGTTTTATAATATGGAGCCTATTAAATATGTGACCACAGGTTTTTGTATGTATAACAGAATCTGTTTGTTCTCTGCCAGTTCCCTCAAGTTTCCTGTGGTTGTTTGAAACTGAATGTATTTAAAGTTAATCCATCCCTGTGGATGTAAAACTATTGTAAGTAGGACATTTTGATGAAGTTACTTGAGATTAGACATGCTCCAGGGTGGGTCTTAATCCTCTTACTGGAGTCCTTTATAAGAGAATGACTACTGAAAGACAAGGAGAAGGCCATGGAATCAAGAAGCTGAAAGCAACAAAACCTGGAAGAGAAGGAAGAGACCAACAGAAGTGACTATTTGCCTTGCCATGTGAAGAGGAGACAAGGATTGCCCGCAGCAAGTCTGGAAAGTAAACATCACTGAGGATGTCTTAATTGGGGAATTTTTATCAGCTTTAAAACTGTAAGCTAATAAATCTCCTTTGTTAAACCAACCCATTTCATGGTATCTGCTTTCAGAATGAAACAGATTTTAGTACCAGAAGAGTAGTGCTGTGTTGTAAATATCAAAAATGTGGAAAAAGGTCTGGAATTGGGTAATGAGCAGAGGCTGGAAGAATTGTGAGGTGCTTGATAGAAAACATCTAAAATGCATTGAAGTGACTGTTGGTAGAAGTATGGGTTCTAAATGTACTTTCAGTGAGACCTTAGACAGAAATTGTGAATGTGTCATTATAAATTGGAAGAAGGCAACCCTTGTTTTAAAATGACAGGAAACTAGGCAAAATTGAGTTCTTATGTTGGATGGAAGGCAGAATTTGAAAGTGATAAACTTGGATATTTAGCTGAGGAGATTTCCAAACTAAGTGTGGAAAGTGCTGCCTGGTTTCTGCTTGCATCTTGTAACAAAATATGAGAGGGAAGGGATAACTGAGAATTAAACTGCTGGTCACAAAAAAAAAACAGAAATTGATGATTTGGAAAATCGCTTCCAGTCCCCAGAGAACAGTGCCCCACATGAGGGTTTAATTGAACATGGAGCCAGTCAGCAAATTTAATGCAAGGGAGTATTGGAAATACAATTATTCAGAAAGGATCTGTGGAAAGTTCTTTGTGTGATGGTTTGGACCCCTTTGTTCTAATGTGAAACCAACATGTTTTGTGAAAGATTTGTATGAATGGAACCACTGCCAACCTGGGCTTAAAAGGACAGAAATGGTACATATTGAAAGAAAAATGACTTTAGAGGCAGAACCATGGAAGCTGAGGTCTCGTTTGAAGACTTCTTGGGTCAAGAGAGCAAGCGCACCCACAGATGTGGAAAGGGTGAATATGCCCCAGCACTTGGAGATGGTAAGAATCCACCCCATTGTTCAGGAATTGTGTTACTACCCCAGACTTCTCAGATGCCTGGGGGATTGTGGACAGTCAGGCCACCATCCCAGTGCTTGAGGAAGGTGGAGCCTAGAGCCTGGCTTCCATGCACATCCGTAATGAATATCTTCAGGGAGAAAGCATTGCCTTGATGATGCCTTGATTTGGATATTTTTCTCAGCCTCAAACTGTAAGCTAATAAATTTCCATTGTTAAGCCAACCCATTTCATGGTGTCTGATTTCAGTAGCCTAGAAAACTAAAACAATACCCAAAAGAAATATATGTACACACATTTCAAGGCCAAACCTATGCATTCTTGTTACTATAGCACTTCCCAAACAAACCCAAATTTGATCCTTTGCTGAGCTAGAATGATGAGGCACTTTTTATGTCAAGGTTAAAGGCAAACTTGAAGACTTTATTTCTACTTTTCCTAGCACCCATTTATTCTAAGACTCAGATGGTAAGAGAAAGATAGTTGATCTTAGTTTGCCAGTGCTGCAATGACCAATACTGCACAATGGGATAGTGCAACGAAAAGCATGTATTGTCTCATCGTTTTGAAAGCCAGAAGTCCAAAATCAAGGCGTCAGCAAGGTTATCCTTGCTCCTGGAGTTAGTAACCTTCTGGTAATGGCAGTCCTCTACCACATCACAATGTGTTTCTTCTTGTGTCTGTTCTTTTGGTTGCCACTGACTTCTGGCTTCTCCCTGTGTCTTTCTGTGACTCCTGGCTTCTCTTTATAATGCTTCCAGTAATATGGATTAAGGCTTCCTCTGACTCAGTTAGTAGCAATGTATAAATTCCATTAATCTATATAGGGTCTTAAAAGATCCTATTGACAAATTTATCCACACCTTAACAGAAAATTCACCTTCAAAGGGTCCTATTTACAAGTGAATTCACAACTTCAGGAATGTGAATCTGGATTTAAAACATGCATTTTGTTAGAATACACAATTCACTCTACCACATAGTCTGAAAACACACCTACCTGTGTAAGGAAAAAGAGGAGAACATTTCCTAAGGGCTAGTCTTTCTAAAGAAACGAATTTACAGAAATAAAGAACAGACATCTAACATAGTAGTCCTGGTTCTTAAGCATAATATTTGTTGCTATAGAAACCTGCAATTAATATTTCCAAAACAAAAATCATGAAAAGAACTGATATGATTTATATAAACATATATTTGTATAAAATCCCAGAGTGCAATAATCAACAAGTTTCTTTTTAATCATAAAAGAAGCTTTTTTAAAATAAGGGAAATGAAGTATTCTTTACACAGCATGTGGGAAGCTTGTAGATTTCTACATCATTAGATACTATGCAGATTGCAGAGCTAAGTTAAATTGCTGATTGATAGAAGAAGATATTTAAGAATATGTTTATAGCACCTTCTTAGTTTGACCATTAAATAAATTATATAAAGTATTTCTGGCCAAAATTACCAAGAAGGAGAATTACAAAAGGAATGTGCCATTGGCCTGATCAGTGTGGCAATTCTGTAATACAGTGTCCATTTTCTAGTTGTAAGCCCCTAAATTACTTGGATTTTCGTTTTTCAGGCTTTTTAATGTAACTCATTATATAAGAAATGTATAATTTCTACTACAAGGTAGAGAACTAACCATTTAGAGCTGTACTCCAAATTACTATGATGAATAAAAGTGTTTAATAATTATAATAACTTTGTAACCCCTTGACAATCTTACAGATAATTATTATTTTAGACTATAAATACTACCTCCAAAAGGCAAACTGTCATCTACTTTGAATCATGTAATTGTCAGTCTTCTGTTCAAAATTCTAAACCATAGCAACAGAAATTTACCATTTTAAGGAATGCTGGTAAGAAAGTAGGGAATAATTAGCCAAGAGTCCAGCAGGTAGAAATTTAAGGATGTTTAAACATTTAATATGAATTCATTTTTCAGTTTGCTTTGGTTTATTTAGGAATATATATACACCTACACACAAACATTATATACATATATATATATGTCTGTTTACCATATGTATGAATTCCTTATGTACATACATACATATATTTTATATATATTTATACGGATATATATATGTTCATAGTTTAGAAATCTATGGCCAATGCCTTTCCAATTGTTAGGGATAAAAAAGTTCCTGTAAAGATCTTGTTTTAGAGAGCTAAATCACGTTATGTGAAAGACAAATCAATAAACCTGTTTCCGGGGGGGGGGGGGAATTGGAGACTTGATTTATTTTAGATCTATGTTCTGATGTTCAGCAGCACCTTTGTATCACTTTGATCTGTAAGTTCTCAGGAAAAAAACTTTACATGGTAACAATTGCCAATAGAAGTATTTCTTTATGTATCAATTTTTGTTATTTAGAGAGAAAACACTAAACACAAAGTCCAGTAAAGTTACAAACTGTATTCAAATAAAAATAGTCTGAATTATGCTAACTTTGAACTTACCTTATGATGGTACAATAACTGTGATAATTTTTTCAAGAAATCTTCTAGTAGTTTTGTCTCCTGTAGAAGGTTAAAATTGAGTTGTTTGAACTAGAACTCATTATGTATCATTGTGTGCATTTCATAATATATTAATATTTTAGTGTAAAATTACAGAAGTATCAGAAAAAACATATTGGTTGTTTAGTTACCATGTAGACACAGCTCCGTTAATATAATCTGCTCTGTTAAAGTACAAAGAACAATAAAACACATCAAATTAGTTGTTACCATTATGTGCAAAAATCTATCATTCTACTAAATTTTAGAGTTGTGGTTTTGTTTATAATTAAACTAAAAACATGGAATATGTAACTTTATGTTAAAGAGAAAGTTTTTTATTTGAGACCCAAAAATAATAAATAGGAGTTATATGGGGAGATGCCAAAGTGCTTGTTTCCAAGTGGATCTGAGAACCACTTGGGTATCTCTTAAACCTTACATCTGAATCCTGGCTGCAAAACCTAAAAAGTGAACAATGAATAGAGGAAATATACTATTGGTGAGCCCTTAAGAGAAGCAGTTGCTGCATTGGGTTTGGCCTGGACTCCAGAGTTTCTCAGAACACAGAATGCATATGTGTTTCCCACTGAATAGATTCTGTTCAAGAAAATGGCTTGGTCATTGTAAGAAGCTGAGAGTAGACAACTGGATCTCTAGGAAGCTGTGAAAAGCATAAAGCCTGATTGGAGAAAATCTTAATCCAGTAAAAATAATAATCACCAGAAAAGACTAGTAATTATGAAGACAGCAAGATGGATGTCACTTATATCTATACCTTTGAAACAAAAATGGTTGTTAAAAAAAAAAAACAAAAACCTTTTTGGTAAAAGCGTGGATCAAACAGCACTGCTTTGGGTCCCCTTGGTGGGATATGACACAGAGGGACAAAGTATTCCTACTTTTCCTTGCTATAATCCCTTTGATATAGTGACGACATTATTTTGGCACTTGAGTGTTTTGGTGGCAGGGCAGTTAAGAGACAGAAGCCGTGGCACTGGATGCAGAATGTATGGAACAAGTTGCTATAAGGTATGTCATGGGAAAAGAAGCCCAGGTACAATAGAGACTTTCAGCAAATGCCTGCTTTATTACTCACACAGCACAAAAGATCTAGAAAAGCAGGGGTCAACGGCTCAGTCTGGCTCATTGGATGGCAGCTCCACATGCCCTACTTTGTGTCATAGGAAAGAGACCCTGGGCTCTTTGAGTTTTGAGTATTCATACAGTCCAGGGTTTAGGACCTTGCCACCAAGAACTCTGCCTTGATAAGCAGCTGTTGCTATTTGTTTCTGGTTTCCAGGTTTGGACCTTTTCATTAGGACTAAATTCTGCCCTGGATAAAAACTGGAAACATTGTGAAACATCTGCACATAACGGAAAAGGAGGCAAGGGAAGGCATGGGCTAGGAGATGGCCAGTAGGTGTGTCCCTAGGCAGATTGATATACATGGCATAGTAGTGTAAACTCTGGTGAAGAAGTGAAAGCTGTCTAATGAAGAAGTTTAATTGTGGGGCAGAGCATCAGGAATATCCAAGTGTAAGAGGCAGCCCTAATCAAAATAATTTTGAAGACCTCTAAAACATCTGGAGAAAATGCAGGAAGACAAAAATATAGATTTAAAGTAATGGTAAAATCATAATGATGCCTAATGGTGATGGCTAGTATTGGTAAGCCAATAGCACACACTGTTAGATGACTTTACAAAGGAAATAATTCTTAGAAATAGAAAACAGCACCACCAGAGGAGTAGATCCAATGGAGGTAGGCTTTGTCAAGAGCATATGTAGAGACCAGTGAACTCCACCATGTACTTGAAATCTTGGCAGGCAGGGGGTTAGGTAGGCAGTAGAAGAGCAGGGAGCAGTCAAAATTGTTTTTATATTTTGCAGATAGGAGTACAGATGAAGAAATTAAAAATAATTTTACCTACCATCAGGTAAGGGACTAGGGAAAAGCAACATTTCAACATTGAAGCAAATGATAATAGAATTTCTTTTCTTCAATTTCGTTTGAGAATAAAGAATAATCCATCTTCCTGGAAAAACTCTGGAATAAGTAAAATGTATTTATTTTCCATTGAAATATATTCCCTCAAATTGTAATGGACAATTATATAGGAAACATGTAAGAGATGATGCTACTAGTCTTAAAAAAACATATTTTAAGAGCAAAGTTCCAAAGTTTATATACACTACTATTTGTTGGATATTAAAGTTATTTCTAAATTTTTACTGTAGTGAATAATACTACAATAAACATATTTTTGCCTAATGGTTCTTTTCCTACATCAGTTAATTTCCTTATAATAGAACACAAGAAGTGGTATTGCTGACACTTAACAAATATTGCTAAATAATTTTTAAATTAGCTTTACAAATTGCACTGCTACAAAGTAAGAAAACCCACATTTTACTTCTCTTTTATCAACACAAAATGTTCTTTATCGTTCCTAAATTGAAAGGGAGAATGAATAGTTTGTTCACAGTTTAAATAGCATTCCTTTAATTACTACTACATTTTATAATTTTTTTCCAATTTAGTTCTTTGTTATGATGACTTTATTGATATTTTTCACCATTTCTATCTTGAGGTCTGAATGTGGCATATAAATTTACATGATTTATTTTTGATTACTTTATATTTACAGTAAATACTTTTCACATAGATTGATTTTTCTATATTAAACACATGGATCTTTTTCATTGTAATATATTTAAATCTCTCTATCTTTTCTTTGTGGTTGATTCCATAAAATTTGAATTCAGAGCATTTCTTTCTTACTGCCTCCCCCAAGGTTTAGTAAATATCATTTTTAGTTTCTTCTATCTTTTAAAAAATGTAAATATTCAAGATACCTATAAATCTTTTTGATGTAAGGAGTAAAGTAACTGACTTACTGATTTTATTTACAACTCACGAAGTAGTCATTTCAATGGGCTTTATTGAATAATAGATTCCTTTCTCTCTGATCAGTTGTTAGGTTTTTACACATTTATTTTTAACAGATATTATTGATCAAACCAAGTAATATTTTTAACCAAATATATCTGTTGGTTTCTACATGTCAGATATTATAATAGTGAAAGATATACATTATCACTTTATCACTACATAGAAACATAAACTCTGTTGATGAAGTTTTAATTATATTCATTTTCCCATCTTTATTTAAAGCACATAAATACTGATTACCATGGGAGGAATACCATGGGAGGAAACATGTAGCTCCATATATCCAACCATTATATAGTGAGTGAGTTCCATGATCTCTTCTAATTCTGACAAAACTTGATATACAAAAGAATGTGGTCCTAATTTATTTTAGAGTAAGGAATACCATTTATCATTTGGAGTCCTCATTGTAAGTACAGTGAAGTGATTTATACATGATTAAGTAAAATAAAATTGGAATTTGGAATCAGTAGATTTGGTCTAGGTGTACATTAGCCTTTACAGAAAATAATTTAACTTCTCCTGTCCTATTTTTTTTTAATTTATCAATATATTTTACTAATTCTGCATTTTTAATGAAAATTAATTGTCTAGTACTCTACATATCATATATTAAGCTATGGTTACATTTAATGGTGTTTCATGAAGTTCATTTTTTATTATTTTATACCACAGTTTAGTCACTTCTCAAACACATGTAATAGAAAATTGGAGGTTCAGACTAGCATTTTCTTCAGAGTTGAGGCTAAAAGAGTTATCAACTTTCACAGGTCATCGTGACCCTGGCTGGAGAAAGTCAAGGAATAGAAATACAGTGGGGGTGGGAGAATTCAGTTCCAAGAAAAGAACTGCAAAGAGGTGGTTCAGAAAAGACGTTGGTTGAACAGGAACATCAAAGAAAATTTTAGGTGGAGGGCTAAACTAAGTTGAGTGTGGCTTCGCATTTCATTATAATAAATAATGATTCTTTAAAATGCAAAGCTGAAATGTAAGTACCCTGTAGTCCCTGTTAAATTCCCTTGTAACTTTCCATTAAAATAACTATGTGAAACACACACAAACACGAAGCTAAAAATGTGCAACAGCATTTAAAGTCAAATGACACCAGAGTCTGTGGTGAATTTCCATTAAAATTAAGGATCTACTATTTGTTAAGAAAATTACAAAATACAACTAAGAAAAAACAGAATTTTGAAAGAGTGCCAAAATTCCTGAAATATAAAACTGTGAAGTTGAAAAGTGTCGAAAAGTCGAACTTCTGTATAGATAGTAATTCAATAACAGGTGACATCACAGATCATAGAAGAGATGGAAGCAATTATAAATGATGTTTGGACAATTTTTGCCTCTGTAAAATAAATAATTCAAGACAGATTTATTAATTTCTTATAAAATTTGAAATAATATCAAATGAAAACAGAAATGAATATCAGTCAGTTCATTCAAGCCTAAACCTATGAAATATAACAAAATGGAAATGTTTAGACTATTTAGCAATAAGTCTAAAATAAAATTGGAAAGTCATAACTATGACTATGACATAACTATGACAGAAAAATATTACAAGAGACAGTGTCTTCACTCATTTATTCAAATGTAACCACCTTTATCGAGAGCTTACCACCCGACAGATGCTAGGCTCATTGCTATGTGAATAGTTTTGAAGAAAAGACATTGCCCTGACCTCATAGATCTTATAATGTTTGAGAGATATGGCCCAAAAACATAACACCAAGAGATATGTCATTGTGCTAAGGTGAAATACAAAAAACATTTTTTAGATCACATAACAGGAAAGATTTTAGTGAACAAGTGGCAAGTTTAATGTGAGTCCTAAAGGATGTTAACTAAATGAAAGGTAGAGTGATATTCTAGGCAGAAGGCACAGACTGTGAAATGTCTTCAAAGTGCAGGGAAGTTTCAAATATTTGAGTTACTGAAAGGAAGCCAAGGTGATAAATAGGAAACTTAATAGAAGATGTAAAGATCAGATTGTAAGTGTCTCTGTTAAGGAGTCTAAAGTAAATCCCAAGAAGAAGCTAAAGTCATTGAAAAGGTTTAAGCAGAGCTGTAGCAAGATTATACTTGAATTTTGAAAATTCATTTTTATTGGGTGAAAACTATTTTGTCAGAAGAAAGAGAGAATATGCCAAGGTAAGGGTACAGTACACTGAGAAGCAGAATGGTTTAAGAATGGCTCTCAAGTTTCTGGCATGAACAAAGGAGTGAATAAGAGGCATTACCCATTGAGATAAAGATGCCAGAAGGAGATTGGGGTGTTTAAAATATACAGTTTGTAATGCCTGTGATAAAATCAAGTGAAGATGCAAGTAAAAAATTAAGACCTTAAGTCACTTGAGAACACAATATCTGTCCTTTAAATGATTACTTGAAGAATGGACAATGCGGTAGGAGCAAATCTAGGAGTACATGATACTACACAAGCTGAGGGATGAGGACACATAAAGAATGAGAAGTGATGAGTTCTGTTAGCACCCCTCAGAAGTCAGAAAAGATAAAGGCAAAAAGGTGGCTGTTGGACTTGGCTACATGGATTTTATTGGATCAGATGGTTTCAGTGAAGTGTTGTCAAGCCATTGAGAAGATTTCACTATGTGGTATTCAGTCTAGTCCCACACTGTATGAGGCTTATTTAGTTCCATTACAGCCCCACTCAGATATCTCCTTTAATTTCCTCAACATCTGGCTTGCTCAATGCCCCCGCCACCCTCAAATTTATGAAAGATAAGAAATAATTACAAACATAATAAATTCAAAATTAGAACATGAAATTTCCTTCATTGGGGTAGGGTGCCTCTATCATAATCCTAGTACATCATATCTTTCTAAAAGGAGGATACTGAGATATGTGAATTAAAGAGGGTGACAAACTCACTGAGATGCTTCTCAGCCTTCTTAGCTGCTCAGGGCCCTGGTCTCTTCCACTGCAAACTATCAGGTGAATGACCCATCTCTCTCTGGTGCCCCAGCACCAAACTCCCCCCTCTGCTGTGCCTGTGGAGCTCTCGCTATTCCTGTTTATCTTCTATGTTCTCCTGAGTAAGTGTCCATTTACGTACTCCACCAAGGGGGAAGGGACTCATCCCTACACATCCTAACTATGTAGTCAAAACAAAGTCCTAATCTTAACATAATCAATTAAATGTAAAACCTTTGAATTTAATACAATCAAAGGGTTCACACCTCGAGGAACAGACCAGTTTACAAACATAATCAATATATCTATTTGGAATTCATAAATAATATCAAACTGCTATAAATATCACACATTTTATCTAATTTTAAGGACATTTTAGAGCCTTCTTCCTTTATAAGTTCATAAGACAAATATGCTAATGTTGATTCTGTTGTATACATTAGGTAGGAGGTATTGAATCACTATCATGGACCAAATTTAATGAAGGTTAGTTTCTTTTTGAGTTGTCATCCAACACCTCATCAGTACTTACCTCAATTAATCATATCAGAAGTGACAAAAGGTGTGTCATGATATTTGAAATAATAAACTCCCCAATGTTAAATAAATTGTCTATTTTAAGAGAGAAGCATCATAGAATTATCCACTGTCTTTACCAGTGGTCTTGGTTAAATTTGAAAATGCTTTGCAACCAATTCTATTGGAACATTCATTGAAATACTTTGCTAATGCTCCATTTTTATAAGAATAGGTTTTATGTTTCTTATTTTTTAAAAAAGCAGTTAACCAACAAAGGTCTCATCATAAACTAAGCTTTTCTCCCTAAGAGAAATTCCTTAATTACTAAACTGCATTTTCAGTTTTTGAGTTATGGCCCTTCACAGCAAGAAGAAAAACCATAATATTCAGGCTTATCCTGTGAAGTATATTAATAGTATACTCAACTTGACATTGTGGCCAATACGGCCCTCAGGAGTTAGCCTACAAATGTCAGGAGTTGTCAAGGAGTTAAAGGCTTTGTTTATTATAGACTATAGTTGCCACATCTTATTCTCTATTCTCTTACTGGTAATGTTTTAAATGTATTCCCTGAATACTATATTTATTGCATATATACAGTTTGAAAGATAAAATGCTACTCTAATTATAGAAAAAAGACATTTACAAAAATGACTGTAACATGTGAGCCTAGATGTTATACAAGCTAAAGAAAATAATATGGGAAGTTTAAGAAGGCATTTGTGATCAAATTATCACATTACTTCATACAATTAAAATCAAACAATAGAGTTTGTTAATATATTTTTAAAAAGAAAAAAATATGAAAGCTTTAGATCCCAGGATCCTGAAAGAAATAACTAAAGGTTTGCCTGAATAAAATCCTTGAAGGAAGTTTTCATACTAGAATTAAGCCCAGCAGCCTGTGTCTGCCCAGGGAGATAGTTTAGCATCCTTCTTCCCTCCAAGCTATACTCTGACTACAGCTTTCCTGGGTGACAACAAGTACAAACAACGAGGGATATCTTAGCACTGATAGCCACAATTCCTCTGTTCCTAAGTTAACTCATAAAAGACACAGGGAGAAGCAAATATCTGCATTTCCCCTGTTCTCATTCCCTGGAATTTCCTTTCTGATACCTTGTCAAGAAGAGCAGGGCACATGAGATGAAAAATTATAATTGCAGTAATAACCAAATTCAGTGGGACAAACTCATGTTTTTAATTTTTAAAAAAAAAATTTTAAAGAGACTCTAGAGTACCTAAATGTTACATCAAAAATACAGAGGATTCCCATATCCCCACCACCACCCCCGCACACACACTTTCTCACATTAACTATATCTTTCATTAATATTGATAGATTTGCTACAATTGATGAACAGTTATTGAAACATTGCCACTAACCATGGAATATAGTTTACATTATAGTTTACTCTTTGTCCCATACAATTTTATAGATTTTGACAAAATGTATAAAGGCCTGTTTCCATTATTGCAATGTCATGTACGATAATGCTAATGTTCCAACAATGTTCCCATGTTACTCCTATTCTTCCCTCTCCCTCCCCTTAGAATCTCTGGTGGTCACTGCCTTAATATCAATAATATAAGTTCCTCCATTGCTAGAATAATAATTTCTATAATAGAATAATAATGTCTAATTTAGTCCATTGTTCATACTCCAGTCTTGAGGATTTGGGGGTGATGATGCCCACTCTGTTTCTGATTGAGAGGGAGCTTAGATCCCATGAGGCAGATGGATGGGACTGTCTTGCAGTTTTCGATACTCTGTTTTTGTTTTTTTTCCATTATCATCCTTTTGTTGGTTGTCCTGGGTAAGTCCAGTGAACTGGAGAGTAAGTTTTGCAACTTTGCTGAGATTCAGGGCTCAACGAGCATATGAACAGACAGAAGATTTAAGTCTCCGGGAAATATAATTAGCAAATATAGTGTTAATTATAGATTCAAATAAAAGGGCAGAAGAGCACATGTAGAGAAATTAAAAATGAGTCTAACTTTGATACCTTGGGTGGGGCGGTATTGAATTCCTGAGATTGTCTGCCCTGCTTTTTTGTGTGTAGAAGTCTCCAGAGCCCTCAGGAGCCCCGCTGTTTGAGGCACTGTTTATTGTGGCAAAATGCACTCTCAAATTTGCAAACTAAATTTAACCCTCTTTCACATTATTCCAATTCTCCCCTTTTAACCTTGTGCTTTGACTATCTCACAGAGTCAAATTGTTCCTCACTCCTTCCTTCAGAATTGAATTAGCTAGACAAGCTATGGCTTTTCATATTGTTACTGCTCATTTTATTTACATGTGATGTTTCTCATTATATGCCATCACGATAAAGAGAGGATCCCACTTTTACGGTAGACAGCACAGCCCTGACAGTTTCTACTCTAGTTGATCAAACTGTGTTCTTGTTTCCCCTTAAATTATTTGGTCACAAGTATGTTAATACCCCATGTTTTATCACCTCATTATTGTCTATGTTTTATAAACAGGGTGCTACTACAGGTTTTGTTACGCATACTACCTTAATATGCTCTATTTCTAAATAGTATCCTCCCTTTACCCTAAAAAATAAATTCCACTGCTAACATAACCCACTTACTGTTTCCCAATTTTTCATGTTTTTCTAAAGTTTTGCCCCCTCAAAGACTGTTCTTCTTGTTCCAATTATTTTCCAACATATTTTTGCCTTGAGGACACAACTAGAAAAAAGAATATTATACTCATCATTTGCTATAATTCTCTATGCTAAATCACATAAAATAGCAAGTCTTAATTTCTTCTTCCAAAAACGCATACACCTAACCAGATCAATTGTGAATCTGGAAGCTTATTTTAAGTTTTATAGGTAATTTTGACTTCATCTTTGCTCCATTGTCTAAGAGTTGTCATATTCTTCCACCATTTCCCCACTTTGTGTTTTACTGACTTCTCTATGGATAATTTTACACTGTTCTTATAATAGACACCAACAAACTACCTAGTTATCAACTTGCTATTTTCCTGGGTTTTTTGTTTTTGTTTTTGTTTTTGAGGTCCACTATAATTTCTCTTCCTATTGGTGCTCAAATAAAGAACTTGTCTATTCCAAGGGGCCTGTCTCTGCCCTTCACTGGAACAAGAGCCTTCATATTGCTTTCTGAATATATGCATATCATGATATTTCTGTTATCAGAATCACTACTACAACTCTCTCAAGGACGCCAACCCAAATATTTTATCTCCAATAATTGCATTATGAAACAGGCAACATATTGCCTATGTTTCCTATATGAATGCATATCTATAAACACTGAACTGTACCTGACAACCTGAAATATGAGTCACATTATTCAATTCTATTTTGGAAAGGATTCCCCAAAATTGGCTTGTTGAGTAACTAACATAGAAGTTACAAACCAATTCATCATATAGAACTACCAGACTCATGGTATTTCAGTTACAAAAAATGTGACAAAGGTTAATCACACTACTTCACATCTTTACCTGATACTCCCACTTTGAAGCTAGTAAATGCTGAAAGCTTTATGAACTGAAGATGTGTTCTTTATCTGCATCACTGTTATGATCATGAAAAAAATCGATAAACATTTACCAAGCAATCCAATATGAACATAATGAGATTTCACTAAATCCACACTGTAGGTAATGAGAGATCATAATTATCGTGGGAGAGAGGGTTATTCAGTTTCCTATTCACAGGAATAGAAAGACTGAGTGCAGAATTAAAATTGATTAGAAAGCAGAGAAGGCTTCCTACTGGAATACATTTGGGTTTATCTGAAAACCAAGTGTGTGATGGAAAGAAAAACAAAGAAGACATTGAATACAGCACAACTTTAATATAAAGTATACAAACTGGTATCTGGAACTTTGAAAAATATAATTCTGGTGAGATGCAAGATGTGGAAAAGAATGACTTGGAAATTTAAACTATGTAACGTGTAACAGAATTACAAGTCATTCTATAGTGTGTGTGTGTGCCTATACATATTATGTTGTCATAGGTTGGGTTTCCTTGAAAGCAGACTCAAACGTTAGTGTGTAGGATGTTTAGTAGGGAGTTCTTTGGGAAGCAATATTTGTGGAAAGGAAGGGAATGAAGCAGGGAATTGGGAAGAGGGAGACCAGTATGATGTG
The DNA here is from genome assembly GCF_030445035.2 of Dasypus novemcinctus. Taxonomy (NCBI): domain Eukaryota; kingdom Metazoa; phylum Chordata; class Mammalia; order Cingulata; family Dasypodidae; genus Dasypus; species Dasypus novemcinctus. The sequence goes on along the minus strand of NC_080683.1, from coordinate 67,923,580 downwards.
TTATGCTGTCCAAATTCCCCATTCGGGACCAAGGCTCAATTCCCACAGCTGCTTAGAGTGCTGGCTGTTGATAGTGTAGAACAGTCTTTTCTGAGAATTGCCTGTGGCCTAAGAGAGCTGCCTCCTCTCTCACCCAAACTTACCTGTAGCTCAGGGTGGCCTTTCAAAGTAGATCTGAGTTGGGGTGAGGGGCAGGACCTTTTAAGGACATATTCAGCTCTTATTGAAAAATGAGGTGATCTTTGTCAAGGCAATTTTCTTCATATGAAGCAATCCCCAAAGATGGTAGAAAGTTGAGTTTGATCTTATGGCAACTGTCCCAACAGATGAGGAAATGGTCCTCTATTTCTGTAAGGAATTAGGCAGCACATCACAGCATCGCCTACAAATTTTTTAAATCATTTAAAAGTTATCTTTAAATAACTGCAAACATCATCATTCCTAGAGGATTATTTTCACAGATTCTTCTTTAATACATAACCAATGTCCCCTAAGTGACCTTTTTTTTACTTTTTTTTTGAAGTTTATCATTCATGCATGAACATCCATAAACAATAATATATAATGTAAGTTGTAAACTTGCAGAGGAAACATGCATATCATCATACAGGTCTCCCATTCATTATCCCAGCACCAACACCTTGCACTGTTATTAGACAATTGGTATAAACTATGAAAGAGCATTGTCAAAACATTACAATTAACTATAGCCAATATCTTGCACTTGGTTTTGTTAATAGGGTAGGTTGGAGGAAAAATACCCAAGTGACTTTTTATAGAAAATGGTGTTTTTTAATGAAAATTTTCACTTACTCTCTTAAAGCAGTTCCCTGGGAAACCACAGGAGGTTTTTGCCTACATTCTTACAGAATTTTGGATATCACTTCACATCTGTAAGAGGTGAAGGAGGTAGAGTTGGGTGGATGGAGAATTTCAACTCCCTTAGAGTTGCATCAGAACCATCAGCTCATCTCAGGGGGAGCTCTGAAACAGAAAAGGTCCTTCAAAGATGTCACCAATTAAAATAGGGGAGAAAGCCTGTGTAACCTGTACTCAGTCAGCAGTCAGTGCATATGGACTGCCTTTTGGAAGGGAAGAATACTTAAAAGTGAAGCAGTTCCCTTAGATAAAGGGCAATTTTCAGCAGGGGATGATGTGTTAAGTTGTCAACAGCAAGCATTCCAGGCAGCTGTGGTAGTTAGTTCTTGCTACACAGTACACTACATCATCCACAACAATTTTGATTAAGGGTGTATTCAAAAATACCGTTGAAAGTACACACCAGCTGTATTTTACCTAAAGGTAGTAATATTGTATCCTTCACATGGCACCACATTATTTAACTTTAGCACTCTTGTAGACTCTTGCTATTTTCTTTTTATGTATCATATATATATCTTTTTATAATCATTTCAAGGGGAATATGGAAACCAGTGATTCTCAAAAGACATGTGCTTAATAAAAAGTGTCACCTTCAATAAGAAGTATAATATAACTCTGAATATTTAATATAAAATATATTTTTATTTCATTTTTCAGATATGTGAAAGTAGGGTGGGGCAAAATAGAGATGGTATATAAAAATCTCACTTCTGCTGGCATTGAAATTCTTATGAAAGTATCTTGAAATAACAGATATAACAGTGATATAATAATCCATGCTGTTCATTTCTGCACTCTGTCCACTAATGAATGTAACATTTTAAATTAAATATGCAAAGAACTTTACAGCTTTCATGATATAGAAATTATATAGGCATAAATAAATGTATATATTGTGCTCCTTTTTTGAGGTTCTCCATTTTTTCCTAAGGCTTACCATCAGGCATTTAATTACTTCCATTACCCTAAATCTAGTACACATCTCCCCAGACACACAAAACATCTTTAAGTCATAATTTTCAAGTAACACCAAACTCTTAGAAAAGAGTGTAGGAATTTTAATTTCTGTATAAAACAAATTAAAATAAATTTCTGTTTACATTGATAGAAACTCATGGAAATTTTAAGCCAAAGGATGAAAAGTAATAACCTATGTTTTAATATTTCTGACATCACATTTTTCAAGACTTTTATTCTTTTATATGCCATTTTAGAAAAATTCAGATGACTTAGAAAAATAAAAATATATTTTAGAATGCGTATCTTTCTATATGGCTTTTAGTTAAATTTATCTCTAACTGGCAACTGATTTTGTTGCTATGTTTATTATCTTTGTATCTATAATGGTATTCTGTGTTTTAACTACCTCAAACATTCTCTGTTGCTAACACTCCAAACAACTAAAATTTTGCAATTAAAAATACTTCAAGGATGATTTGTTTCATGGCTACTTCATAATTCAGATGTAATGTTTCTCTTACTTTTAAAAATATGAAATTTGTTAACTAAACAAAAGTCATAGTGTGAAGGCGTAGTGTGAATTTTCTTTCCCTCATTTAAAGTGTTGATTCTGTTGCTATTGTTTTCAGCACTAACAAATATGTAGGTATATACATTGGAATAGTATAAGGATTAATAAAAGTTCATCTTTTTATTCCAAGTATCCTAAAATTAGGTCATAAAAATGGCTGTGAATTATGACTCTGAAATGGAAGAAATCACTCAAGTATGTTCAGGTAATTACCACTTGTAACTCTGGGCAGTGTTTCCTGAATGCATTGTGCTTGTCTTTTACTGCTCCTGAACATAACTTCTTTAACATAAAATTGAATAAATCACATCAATGAGAATGTACTAAAAACTCCATAACATGCAAACAACTACACATTATTAATGGATACAGTAAATCTTCCAACTAGAAAGAAGGTATACAGCTTAAAAAAGATGAGTTGATAATGGAATGTCTAATGGTTGTCTTGTTGCTAGAGGTGAGGGGTTTTCTGAAAGTGCTGTATAGCCCCTCTGATAAAATTTGTTGAAAATCTGTGAAGTTTCCAGGTTATTCACTAAAAAAACAAATTAAGTGCAATGATCCTGTGAAGAATTTTGTAAACTGGAGAAAGGTTAAGGTTATAAAGTTATAATTAGTGGATTCTATTTTCCATCAGATTTCTTCATGACAGGGTAGTCATGGTTACAGCTGACCATGGTCTCACACAGCACAGTTCAGGAGACTGCCTGCATTTTCACAGAATTTTGGATATCGCTTTATAATAAAGAAAATGGTACATAGTATAGCTGTGGTAACTAAATACAACACCTTTTCTAAGCAATCTTCCTCAGATTAACACAGTTTCAATTTAGCTGACAGTAATATTTCTTATCCCTCCCCTGGTTAAAGGGCCAGTTTCAGTCTTATGCTCATCACTTAACCATCATCACTGCATCCCAAACATACACAAACATTTTCTTCACACCTCTCTTTTTTTTGTTGTTAGATGGCAGACTGCAGCAATGACCTGCTGTCCCCTCACATACTTTAGCAAGGAAGGGAGTAGCTATCAGGAGTTAGTGACTACACAAAGGACAAATGGATTAGACTAACAAAATCACAATGCAGGCCATAGCTCCACCAGGAGCCTTTTTAAATTTTTTCCAAACCAAGAAGCAGCTCAGCGCACATAGCTGCTCCATAGAATACAGTAATAAATTTACTGGAATTTGAATTAAAAGGATATGAATTAGCTGAGTCAGCCACAACTCCACTGAACAATGTGCTATGTGTTTTGGGGTAAGAGTAACTGAGAGTAAATAATATCCCCCGCCCCCAAAATGATCAAGAAGGATCTTTTTTTAAAATGCAAAATGGATAAACAGAGTTTTTGCTCATACTGAACGCATCTGCTTGTGCTTATTATGATTGTACCACACAATGTTTTTACAGTGCTTCCTGATTACATAGCTTTGCTAAGGCTGACGACAAACACCTTACATTATAATATGGTAAAATAAATAACCATGATAATTGGCTGCACTTATCAGCATTTATTTTTAATAAAACCAATATTTGTAAATGAGGAAGAAAAATGCTAATAGTCTATATCTTTGGCTTTTATTTCTATGTGGAGTTTTCCTTTTTATAAATATAGTCAATGTACAATAATGTAATTTTTGCCTCCTCAAAATTCTTCTTGAAAGAAGTTAGTATCTGAAGAAATTCTGAACTTTAGAAGCATCTCATCGTGCCTCCAAAGCCTTCAGTAATATCAGATTCAAAAATTTCCATTGTGCTTTAAAAAAAAAAATCTGTAGCACCAAAATATTCTTAAAACAATATTTTCTTCAGTTAAGGATCCCAGGAAAAAATTTAAAAATGTAAGAGGAAATTAACTTGCTTTAAACATTTCTGTTAATCATATTAGAAAACTCTGTGCCCCCAAATATCATATTATGATTTCTGAAATAATACTAATACAATAGTATTCTTATTTTCCTAGGACTAAATTGCCTAAATCTGCATGGACCTCTCAACCCAAATGACAAATATTTTCCTTTAATTTCTGTCAGCAATTTGACAACTCTGTGCTAAGCAAGACAAAGAGAAGTTACTTGTCAGTAGAGATTCTATATAGTGCATCCCTAAATTTCTACAGTCAAGAAGCAATAACAAATATAAGATGTGATAATCTAATCACAGATAAATTTAACAAATAGAAATTCTAAAAATCGATCTGTCATCAAAATACAAAGAGTTATCATTCAAGTTATTGAAAGATTCTGCCAAGACTGAAATCTAAGTCCTCGCTCCCTCACCCTCACATGGCCAATTTATCTCCAGAGAGTTCCTAAATGATTCAGAATCTGTCCTCTCATTCTCAACTGCTGCGGTCTTTAAGATCTGAGTTTCATTCTCTTTCCTGAATGACAGCTGCTACCCAAATGATCTTCAGAAGAGACCCTACTTCTCATATGACTTAGAAAAGGTAATCGTTCTTTTTCCCGCCACAATACCAAACTATTTGCAATTCTTAGGACACGCAAGTTATTTTACATTTCTCTATCTCAAAACTCCTGTTCAGCATTTAACACTAATGAAGACATAATCCATCTTATGAAGCCTTGGATACTCCTTTGTTTAAATTAATCATTTATTTATTTATTTATTTATTTATTTATTTATTTATTTATTTCTCTCCCTTTCTCCCCGCCCCGGTTGTCTGTTCTCAGTGTCTATTTGCTGCGTCTTCTTTTTTGTTTGCTTCTGTTGTTGTCAGCAGCACAGGAATCTGTGTTTCTTTTTGTTGCATCATCTTGTTGTGTCAGCTCTCCATGTGTGCGGCGCCATTCCTGGGCAGGCTGCACTTAATAGTTTTCCCAAAGATTCAGGGCTACTTGGCAGAAGAGCCAGGATACAAAATCTGGCAGGCTAGTCATGCTGTCATGCATAATTCTCACTTCTTTTGGTGGTTCTGCCTTAAGGACAATGATCCAACTGCCAGATTTTTCTGAAAAATGAAAGCCAGGGAAAAAGGGATGCCCATGTTAGTGTTAGAACACATGCACATAAGTAAATATACCTATAGCCCTATCTATAGGATTAGTCTCTAAATAACTCCCCCTATCATTATGGTTATCAACAACAAAGTAGCAATCCTGGAAATTCCATTATTTCAATATATAACTCACATGTATGTCTATTTATACGAGGTAGAGCATTATTTTGTTGTTTTAAGAAGTTATATAAACTTCCATAACATATTATGAATTTCATGTTGAATGTTGAATTTACTTAATGTTGATTCTTTGATCATAATTACAACTTCTTAGATAACATTGTCAAATTGTCAATCTCCTTAGACAATACAATTTTCAACTTGCTTTAGATTTCTGTGAGATAAAAAGATGAGATGTTTGAAAACAAAAATTGCCTAATTATGCAGGAGAAATCTCTTCTTTTCGTTCATGCAAAGAGGTAGTCTAGAAACTGTAGGCTAATACAGTTTTGTATGTGAGCCCAGGTTCCCCACTAATTCTATGACCTGGGACAAGTCACTGTTCATGATACAACGTTTCCTGTATGTGAAGTGAAGAAGGCTAGATAAAGTAAACACCTTATATAAGTCAGAATTCATTTTCTAGCAATCCAGTTTCATTTGTTGATATAACCGTCATGCTACTATTTTAATTCATTACACTGGCTTCAACACAAATATGGTAAATCTTTTTTAGCATAAAATGTACAATTCATTTTTGTTCAAGATTTGCCAAAGAGATAAGCCTTTTTCAGGATAATAGTCTTTGTTCATTTTTTCATGCCTCTTATTTTTTTTAAAGATTTCATTTAATTATTTATTTGTTTTTTGTCTTTTTTTAAAGATACATAGACCACAAAAAATTTATATTAAAAAATATAAGAGGTTCCTACATACACAACAACCCACCCCCCACTCCTCCCATATCAACAATCTCTTTCATCATTGTGGCACATTCATTGCATTTGGTGAATACATTTTGGAACACTGCTGCACCATATGGATTATAGTTTACATTGTAGTTTACACTATTCCCCAGTACATTTAGTGGGTTATGGTAGGATATATAATGTTCAGCATCTGTCCCTGCAATATCATTCAGGACAACTCCAAGTCCCAAAAATGCCCCACATCACATCTCTTCTTCCCTCTCTCTGCCTGCAGCAAATATCGAGGCCACTGTCTCCACATCAGTGATACAATTTCTTCCATTGCTAGAGTCACAGTAGTTCTGTAATAGAATACCAGTAAGTCCACTCTAATCCATATTTTATTCCTACATCCTGTGACCCCTGGGACAATGATGTACATTCCACCTCTAAATCAAGAGGGGACTTAGAGTCCACATGACTGATGGATGTGATTCTCCTGCTTGCAGTTGTAGGCACTCTAGGTTCTCAAGTGTGGTGATTGACCATCTTCACCTCCTTGTTAGCTGACCTGGGTAAGTCCAACGAACTGGAGAGTAGGTGTTACAACTCTGCTGAGTCTCAGGGCCCAGCTGACATATGGCCAGTCCAGAGATTTAAGTCTCCGGAGTATACACCAACCCCAGTGTCAACCACTTTCAATAAAAGTGACAGAAAGGCATGTGTAGAAAGGTCACATCTGAGTCCAACTCCATTACACTCAGGAGCACAAATTCCAAAGTAGGGCCTATTAACAAGCTTGCTTCTTATTACAGGAGAGACTTAGTACATCATTTTGTGGTTTGATCATTTTTTTACATATTGAAGATTATCATGTTAAGAAATCTTAACCCAAAAGACGTCACAAAGTATATCTCTAACAAATACTACATGATTGTTTTATGTTCATCCCATTCTTTAGGAAATCATTTTATGTTGTTAAACAATATGTTTTATGCTATCATCTTAAGGAATTAAATTCTTTACAGTGTTGTCCGATACAGTGTAATTTTTCACTATCAAAACTGCAGGTATTAGATTAGATTTAAATTTTGGTGTGACCCTGTGCATTTATTTAAAATATTAAATAGGAGTTTGTATTTTTTCAATACAAAAACAAAGATCTTTTATTTTTCAGAAGTGCTTGCATTAGGTTGCAAATACCAATTATGATTTATTCATTTCAAATACTCCAAGATTCTTTAACTTAATGTTGCTTGGTAATTATTTGATGCATGTTATGAACTCACAATATAAAATAATAGTATGTAGATTCATTATACTATGGCTTGATTTATATAATTCCTATTCTTACAGTTTTATTACAGAAACACTTCTATTATTTTGATTTATGTATTCTAGTAGTAAAAAATTAAAACACAATGTACCATATGCTATCAATAGGCACTTTTCTCAACACCTTGGTCAAAAATTACATACGTCACATTTAGGATTATATAAACTTTCCCTCAAAATATTTGAATAAAATTGTATCTCTAAAATTATTTTAACCAACTTCAGGGTTTAATGAAATTTTCAATATATTTTCTTTAAGTATCCCTCTTGAAAAGGTATTATGAAACAAGTTTTACTATATTAATTAAGTTAATATCAGTTTAGACAGGTGCCATATACATTAACTGTTATAAATCTTTAAAACTTAACTCCTAATAAATTTAACTTGTTTTATAAAAATGAGTATATTTGATTTCTTGCCTTATAGATATTTTCTACATTTAAATCCAATGGTGTATTTTCAAATGTTGTTCTATATTGATTCTCCTTTCACCTCAATGCCATGACATTTTAAAACCAAATAATTTTTAGGTCCAGTGAGGATAGGGATCTAAGTTTGAGAGCTGTGTGGACTTTACCCTTGTAATTACTGGATTGCAAAACTTGTCTTTTCAGCTCTTTTATTTCAATTGCAAAAACACAGTGGGATTATTGAGCAGTTGAAATTTGGTGGCAATAAAAAGTTAAGCATGAAAATACATCTGCCGTAAAATAAAACGTGCATTTTATACATGTAATAATATTTAAATGAACAATTTTTAATTTAGTTATAACATATAACAAATAACTGAGCCAAATTTAGAAGATAAAAAGCAGAAACAGGGCTTTCTCTACGGAAGAACCAGCATTTTAATAAGCTAGTTTAAGAATGCAATTCATTAGGCCATGGAGGTGAAATTAAAATGATATGTGTCATACACTGAGATTTCCTGCCAAAAAATGCTTTTTGTGCTGTGGAAATTAAAAATAATGCTTCAATGGTAGCTTCTTTCTTGCTATCTATTACTTTTCTCTTTCTCCCATTTATTGAAACTAAACTTCCTTCTTAATCTTTAAAGGAGAAAATGTATACGAAATAATAATTGAAATATTGAAAGGAATCAAAACAGCAAGCAAGCATTGTATCCAACCCAAGGTAGCTCTAAGCAAAATTGAGAAACTGGCAGTGTTGGTGGTAATAGCTCCCATTGTGCTCGGTATTTCCCTAGGCACTCAACACCCTTGCTGGTAAAACCCACCAGAGTCCCTCTGCCCCATAGCCAACACACACACACACACAGAGCCAAACCCTTGGAAAGTCATTATTGTTAAGTAACATATCATCTTTAGATATTTCCTAAGCTCTCTCTTCCAAACTGTATTTTTCCCTTGCACAGCCTTTTTCTGTAGTAAGGGCTACCTAGCAAATCTCACAAACTCTTCTTCTGTATTACTGGGTGATATATTGTCATTATTACTTTAAAACAATCAATATGAAATTAAATTGAAACTTTTAAAAGATAAAGTATTAATTAACTAGTGGATTTTGAAGATGATTTCACCTTTAAAGGGTCAGCTGTTTTCTTTCTCTACATGGGACTTTCCCTAAATTCATCATTATTAACAAATATTTAATTGACTCTATTCTATGGAAGGTATTTTGCTAAAAACTATGATAGAAGCAAGATGCTGACCATGATGTGAGTTCAAAATACATGAAACTAATGAGTACATACTTGTGCTATTAAAGAAGGATTGTGTACACTCAAATAAAAAGAAACTGATTTGGACAAGAAGAGCAATCAGATAGGTCTGAAGATTTCCTGTCCAGATGTTGTTGGAGATTATGCTCCAGACACATGACAATGATATGTCACACAGGAAAATAAACAAACGAAAACAGATTAGAAAAGTACAAGTAACTTCCTTTTGGATCACAAAGAAAACAGAAGCATAAAACCTGGAGTGAAACTGAAGTGTGAACCAGCAGTATTCCGGGTTTTTGGTGACCCGGAGTTTGACTACTGTGGGCAAAGGGACTACATAGGCTCAGGGTAAGACAAAAAAGGCTTAAAGCCAGGCTCACTACCAGAAGTCAAGTGTTAGGATTGTGCTCAGTTCCTGAGTGAAATTTTTTAAAATAGAAATAGTGCTACTGGCCTTATTGTTGATAGTACATTTGCTAGCCCACTGTGTCTCCTTTTCAGGAAAATCTATGTACAGCCTTAAGACTATGAACAAAAATCAGTGCCTTCCTGGTGTCAAGACTGGATGTGCAATATCAGTGGCATCACTGCAGAGAATAAGTCACAGATAAATTGTAAAGCAGTGTCTGCCTTAGTTTTGCTAGGCTAGTATTACAAATGACACAATGAGTTGGCTTACATAATGGGAGTTTATTGGCTCCCATTTTCAGAGACTACAAGGCTTGCTTCCTCCCAGGGTCAATAGCATTCTGCCTGGCTGAAAATCCTATGTTCCCTGGCTTCCCATCCCATAGCAATGCCCTCTTCTTTCTCTTGCTGATCCCTTTGATTTTCAGGTGTTGGCTCTTCCCTATAACTTTCTCTTTTATAAGGCTTCTAATAATATGATTAAGACCCATGCTGGGTCAGCTGGCCACACCTTAAGTAAAAATAACATCTTCAATAGGTCTATTTATCATGGGTTCACAACCATAGGAAAGGAAATAAGATTAAGAACATATTTTCTTTTTTTTTTTTTCAATCTGTGAGGGAGAGCTTTATGCAACTCCAATGGAGGTAAATGTTAGACAGGAAGAGATGAACTTAGAAGTAGAGAGAGAATTACCTATTTAAATTTTTCATTTCTTGATAGTCTTTTTAGCATTTGAGTCATTCATGGATTTTGAAATTTTGGTTTGCTGTTTACCTATTTAAAGTAAATAGGTAAATAGGTAAAGTAAAGTAAAGTAAATACCTATTTAAAGTAAACAGCAAACCAAAATTTCAAAATCCATGAATGACTCAAATGCTAAAAAGACTATCAAGAAATGAAAAATTTAAATATAAATTTATTTCATATGAAATTATTTTATAGAATATTCCAACAGAGATATTTTTAAAGCATATATATCATAGTAGATTGCTCAGGAAGCAGGATATAAAACAGAGATTTGCATGCAGAATTTTACTGGGGATTGCTCTTGGGAACAACACTTGTAGGAGAGAGGGAAAAGAACTGTGATACAGTTGCATTGAAGAATTTGGTCAAACCCAAGGATGCCATGAACCTGAGATGGCATTCTAAAGCTGTTCCAAGTTAGGGTTTTTACCTCCACATCAAACAGTCATTGGAAGTAGGCTGCCTATAGAGAGGGGACATAAGGTTATATAAGGCAGTCCCCTTTGGTTAAGGGCAAATCCTTAGGGAGGGAACAAATGTGACCTATCAGCAGTGAATACTGCCAGCAGCTGGTTGAATGAATGTCTCAGTATTGAAGGAGTGAGAAGCATCCACTACAGTCTACCACTTATGGGAATACCCCTTTTAGGATTATAGTTGTTCTAAGTTCCCAGAAAAACTGATAAGAAGATTAATGGGATGACTTAAAGCCTTTTATGCCACAGCTGATCTCAGAGGTACACCAACAATCATTATCTACTTCCTCCAATACTACTTCTAGGTCCCATTCTCTCTCATTTAGTACATCTGTTGCTCTAAGTGGCTGGCTTGTTGGCGTGCCCAATCCAAGACCATGAGGGGTATGAGCTCTGGTCACTATGCCCTTTTTAGGCTATGACTGCTACATCTGTCCATTTTTCAAAATTGACCAAGTTGGGGAGCAGATGTGGTTCAAGTTGTTGAGTGTCTTCTTGCCACATGGGAGGGCTTGGGTTCGGTCCCTAGGGCCTCCTAAAAACAAAAACAAACAACAAGCAAACAAATGAAATAACCAACACAGGGGATCTGTTGCAACTTAGTAGTTGAGTGCTGGCTGCCCACATACAAGGTACTGGGTTCAATCCCTGGCCCCTGTAGCTAAAAAAAAAAGATCAAGGAAACACCAAATGATGCCTAGTGAATAATTCAGGTGTCATATAGGTGTTGTGCATATTTTCCCTAACTCCATTCTGAATCAGAAACACTATAACCCACAGTTTGTCAGAATCAATTACCCCAGTCAGAATTGTGAGTTTTTTGGGGTTTTTTTTCCCCTTCAGTTCTCTTGACAAAGAAACTGGGTGATAGTGATTGCATAAAATTTAATGAAATATGTGTTGTGTTCACTGGTATAAGCATACCCCTCTGGAAACAGTGACGTTTAAACCTGGAGAGCCCAAAGCTTTGAGATGGAAAAGCATAAATTTTCTATGTGGGTCAAGAGGAGTGATTATCAATGGGATATTTCTACCTTTATGCCCTCAGTTCTTGGACTCATTATTTAACATATTGGGAAACAGCACTTTATAATTATTTTTGATTTAGGGTATATTCAGTATCCTGGTGCTAAGCTGGTGCCTCTGTTGTACCTTCACTCTATCAGTTCAATAACTACTTGGAGGTAGAGTATATGATAAGACAAGTAGGCAACAATGGTCATATGCCCAATAATGTACCTGTTTTGTAGAAAAGGAGTTGCCTTGGTTTGTGACAAACACTCTGGATGCATTTTAGTAGTGGTGCTGGCTTAGGTCCTTCCAGTAGGAAAAGCTAACTCCTACTTGAAAAACGTGTTGAAACCAGTCAAGATGAATCACTATTTCTTCCATTGTGTATAGGGCCCTATATAATAAACATGTCACCAAAAGGCTGGCTAGTGTCTTTGAAGGATAATGCCATATTGTCTCTGGCATACGGATGATTCAGCACTGGAAAAAATTAGATCAGCCTTAGTGAATGGGAGTCCAGGCTCTTAGACCCATTTATAGCTTCCCTTCATGCCATCACAGTTATTCCATTTGTGTGCCCATTGTGCCAACCTTTGGGTGACTGAGGACAAAGGCTGGCTAAGGTCAACTACTTGAGACATTTTGGATACTTGAATTTTTGGTACCTCTTTCATGGTAAATGCTCTCTGATGAGTATTAATAGAAGATAGAATAATCTCCAGATTTTCGCTTAATCTCTTAGTCCATCCATTCCTTGTCTCTAGTTCTTCTTGTCCATATTTTAAATTTGTTCTCCTTCCAAACCCCTGACCAAATAGCTGAGCCATTTATCTTTACCTATGAGTCTATATATAAATTTTGCCTTGTGCCAAATTTCACCTGACACTCAAAGTGGATGACCCAGTGTGTCACCTGCTGTTCTACCCACGAAGAAGACTTCTCCTCTTATTGCTGTTTTTCCACACCAACCCTGTTTGGAGCTATAACTTAATATCAGTCCATTTTCATCTTATACCCACATACCAATATGACTAATACATGAGTGGTGGTTTGAAGCTGTGTGTACCCCAAAAGAACATGTTTTAAATCTAATCCATTGCTGTGGGTGTGAAAACATTGTACATAGGATATTTTGATGAGGTTACTTCAGTAACCTCAGATGTGACCCAGTCCAATCAGGATGGGTCTTAATCTTATCACTAGAGTCCTTTATAAGTGGAACGAAATTTTGACAAGGGGAGAAGACCATGGAAGGAGAAGTTTGAAGCTGAAACCAACGGAACCTGAAAGAGAAGTGTGGGGACATGAGAGGCTGCCATGTGCCTTGACATGTGACAAACTAAGGACCAAGTATCACTGGCAGCCTGCCCTAGAATGCCAGTCTTTGGGAAAAAAGCACAACTTTGATGTTGCCTTGATCTGGACTTCCTCTTAGCCTCAAAACTGTAAGCAAATAAATTCCCATTGTTTAAGCTCGACCATTGCATGGTTTTACTTGAGCAGCCCAGGAAACTACAACACTACCATCCAAGTTTGGCTTTTTCCTTCTACCATCTAGACCAAATAATTTCGAGATGTATTGGTACACTTGCTTTTTTTTTTTTTTTTAAGGATGTACCGGGGATTGAATCTGGATCCTCATATGTGCATAGCAGGTGCTCAACCACTGAGCTCCAACTACTCCTCTGTCCACCTGCTCTTGATGTGTATTTGTGCTCTCTGGATCTGCTCAAGACTGATCCCAGCTGTATCACTTTTATCATATGATATATTCTTCCTGGGTCTGCCCAGTTTTATTATTTGCCAAGATCTGGTTACAAGGTGATTTCAGTTCCATGTTCATAACCTCCATTTCTATCAGGCCTCATTCGCATGCTGAGAACTATTTTTTGAATGGTGTAAAATTTTCTGCTGTAGATGGTGTTATGGTTAATTTCGTGTGTTAAGTTGGTTAGTTTATGGTGTCCAGTTGTTTAGTCAGGCAAGTATTGGCTTGATTGTTACTGTGAGTATATTTCATGTATTTAAATCATTGCATCTATACCTGATTTCATCTACAATCAATAAAGGAGATTTCTCTCAGCAATGAGAGAAGTCTCTTCATCCAATCAGTTGAAGGCCTTGGAGGGAGAACTGATGATTTCAGCAATCAGAAAGCAAGAAGAATTTCTATCTCTATTCCAGACAGCCACATTCTCCTGCAGGATTCATTGAATCCTTCATCAAGTTTTCAACTTGTGACCTGACCTACAGAATTTGGACTTGCCAAGTCCCATGGTCACATGAATAAATTATACCATAATTTCTTATCCCAGAAAAAAAATTATATATTGCTTTTGTACAAGTGATAATATGATAAACAACAGAACTCCCAAAAACAACTTTAAACTTTACAGAAATAGGATTTTTATTATTTCATTTAAAAGACTTTACCCATATCACCACCCTCTCATAATTCTAGGAATACTTAAATATTAATCTTTGGCTTGTTAATCTTTTAATCAATGCAATCTCATACTTTTAAAAATATTTCAAATATTGAATATCACTAAAGATTACTTAAAATTATAATTCTAAGTAACATAAAGGATATATAACTTTCATTGTAGAAGGATATTCATCTACCTTCATAACTTTAGAAACATGTTTTTTTTCAATATCAATATAATAGACTTACTTTTATTAAATGATAATATTTTGATTAGCTTTTCCCCCTTTTTTAATTCATCTTAAGCATTTGCAGTTTTATTGTGTGTGCTGCCTCCTGGTCTAGCTACTTCTTTGTGAGTTCTCTAAAAGGCTCTTTTTGAATTCTGTGGTGATTTTCCAAACATTTTTGTTGCTCTCTTTTTGAAGTGTATAGCTTACATTTACCACTGATCCTTTAGGATGATTTCCTTGCATAGTGCAAAGTTTTTGACTTGTGGGTTTACTGGAGTACCTTGGCTTTAAACTTGGCTCAGAGCAGATGGTACTGCTAGAGTGAGCGACAACACAGCTTTGGACTTGAAAATATTAGTGCACACATGATGTTTTCTCCCCTCAGGACTGGTATGATTGATGGGACTTTGGATCTAAAAACTGAGGAAAATAGATCCTTCACAATTGGCTATTTGCTGGCAAAGAAAAATTAGAAAGGTCTCAGAGAAGAATGGGACACAGTTCATTGTTTCAGTGCCAAGTAACAGTCTCCTGCCATCTAGAGTGACTTGCCTCTAAAAATAAAGCTTTGAAACTGCTGAGTTTAAGGGAGC
Organism: Dasypus novemcinctus; assembly: GCF_030445035.2. Classification (NCBI taxonomy): domain Eukaryota; kingdom Metazoa; phylum Chordata; class Mammalia; order Cingulata; family Dasypodidae; genus Dasypus; species Dasypus novemcinctus. Next base: position 67,908,377 of record NC_080683.1, on the reverse strand, counting down.
CTATAATAAAAAAATGTACAGAAAATGAAATAGTTGTTGTAGTTCTAAAATGCCTTATTAGCATTCTTATACAGATTGGAAACTAAACTACACTTAAACTCCACTCCAAAAATAAAAATAAAAAAAAGAAATGAGGCATAAAACTTACATACTGTGTTTTAATATAAAATAGGATCTAAAGGCAGTGTCCAAATGGGCATTTGATGGTAAATAATTAGAATCCATACCATTGCCAAGAAGGATGACACATATACACACAGACACACACAGAAGGAGGGAAGAAATTAATGTAAATTCATTATAATTTGTATTATAATATTTCCCCATAAATCATGGAAACCAATATATTCAAACAGGTCCAATAAAAGCTGCACAGGTGATTATATACAACCAGAATGTGAGAATAAAGTTAAAATATTAGTAGATTATTTCCTCTTCAAAAGTGTATGCATATGTATATACATACACATATGTAATATAGAAATAATGTATATAAACAGTTATGTATATGTATACATATATATAATTTCCCTTTACCTAGGGAAGACTCTACATCCTGTCATAAGTTGTTCCAGAAAATTACTTTGAAAACTATCATCTTAATTTTATTATAAAGAGGTTGAGGGAGACCTTTATTTATGTTAATATAGGGTAAGATAACAGTGTAGCAGAACCTCCTTTTCTTTTTTATTAAATAAATATTTCTTGAGATCCCAAGTCACCAGGACTTGGTTAAAATAAATCCTAGAGATAGACCAGGGAACTGCTCCCCCACCCAAACGCTCAATAGCAGAGGAATAGAGTGCAGGTTGGTGACCAGGGTCAACAAAAAACAAAACTTTGTGGGGTGGCCTAAGTACAACTGAGACTGGTGCTGCAAGCTACTTTGGACCCAGCAATTCTTTTAGCATTCTTTTTAGCATTTACTCCATATTAAAAACTCTGTAGGCCTTAGCCTAGGTAATCCTTACAATAAAAGTATAATTTATGCAGTTATTCCTGTTTTATAGCTGAGAAAACTGAGGCTTAGACAGGAAGTATCATGTCCAAGTAATAAAGTTATTAAGTGAAATTCCATCTTAGAGAATAGAATACAAAAGCCCTAATTCCTTGTATGTTCTAAAGATTTTCTTGCAGCACTAACCAATGAAGGCAAGTATTTTTGTCGGTTCTACATTGTTATACACCCCATGCACAAAATAATGCTAGTAAATGTGACATAAATAGTTGGTGAATAAAGGGTGAAATAAATGGGAAAAAAACTAAATTTCTAATAATAGTATGAGAATTTAGAAATTATTACAATGTATTTAATACATTATGTATTCATTAAAATGTAATTATGAGAAGCTGTGGCTCAATCCGTTGGGCTCCTGTCTACCATATGGGAAGCCCTGGGTTCGTGTCCCGGGGCCTCCTTGTGAAGACAGGCTCACCCGCATGCGGTGGAGAGTACCCCCATGCCGCGGAGAGCTGCCAGCCCTTAGGCGCTACAGAAGGCCTATTCAGCGAGGGGACGCAACAAAAAAAGGGAGATGAGCGAAAATCGCAGAAGAATGCACAGCAAATGGACACAGAGAGCAGACAGCAAGCAAGCCACAAGGAGTAGGGAAATAAATAAAAATAATAAGTACAGACACAGAAAAACACACAGCAAATGGACACAGAAAGCAGACAGCAAGAAAAAGGCCACAAGGGGGGGGGATTTTTTTTTAATGTAATTATGCACTATTTTGTAGCACGAAAATTTGTCAGAGATTTCATGATAAGTAAAAAATCAGGATGCAAAGAAATTTTGCAAATAAAAAATTAAAATTGATTTTCATGACAAGTGCATAGCTCCCTCACAAATTTTAGGTCAGATATGTCCTTTATTAAGAAAGATTCTGGTGTTCCCTTCCTGACAGTAGGTTTATCTTTTGAGGTAAATGGGAAAAGAGAAGAGAAGAGAAGAGAAGAGAAGAGAAGAGAAGAGAAGAGAAGAGAAGAGAAGAGAAGAGAAGAGAAGAGAAGAGAAGAGAAGAGAAGACCCATCTTTCTTTAGTAATAATTCATGATTATTCAGTATAGCAAATTTTGATATTTGGGCATTTTTTTCATGATAGCATTTTTTTTTTTCCTGAAACTTGGCCTGTCATCTGAAACATGTGCTTCTGGAAATAGGCTTTCTGATGAGGATTACTGATTTTCTTACATTCATGATGGCTTCCTGAGAATGGATTCACTGTTACCTCCCCTGCCCATCTGTAAAGACATACATGTTGGTTCTCTGTTACACTGAGTCAACATTAACTCCTCATCTACAAGGAGGTCCAACATGTGCCTCTCTGAACATGACATGTTACAAACCTGAAAGCACATATTTGCCCCACCAGCATGTTGCTCTCTCTCCTCAATATAATTCTTCTCTTAAACCAACACATTTTTAAAATTTTACAGTTCTTTTTTTAATTTATTCTTATTTACAAAAGAATATTTCCCCTTCCTCCCTCCCTTATCCTCCCTGTTACAACCACTAATCTACACTCTATCCCTATGAATTTTGCTATTTCTAGATATCTCTTACACGTGATATCATACAATTTTTGACCTTTATGTTTCTTATTATTTTACTGAGGATAGAGGATAATGTTTCAAAGGTTTTTTCATGTTCCATCATGTCTTATAACTTCTTTTTTTTTTTTCCCTATGGCCAAATAAGATTCCATTAAGTGATTGCACCACATTTTGTTTATTCCTTCATTTGTTGGTAGATATTTGTATTGTTACAAGCTTTTTGGCTCTTTTGAACAATATTGCTGTAAACTTAGGTGTACAAGTGTCTAATGAAGACCTGGTTTTCACTCTCTTTGGGTTTATTCCTAGAAGTAGTATTGCCAGGTCAAATGGTAATTTGTTAACTTTTTGAAGAACTGCCATGTTGCTTTCCACCATGGCTGCACCATTTTATATTCACATCAACTATGCCCTAGAGTTCTAATTTCTCTGCATTCTCACCAACACATTATTATTGTTGTTGTTTTATAATAGTTATTATTGTGGGTATAAAATTGTATTTCTTTGTGATTTTAATTAGCATTTCTCTAATGATTAATATTGTTGAGAATCTTTTCATGTTTTTATTGACCATTTGTATATCTTCTTTGGAGAATTGCCTATTAAAGTACCTCACCAATTTTTATTTGAGATTTTTGTCTTTTTGTAGAAATTCTTTATATATTCTGTATATTAAATCCTTATCTGATACATGGTTTGAACCTGTTTTTTTCCCATTCTGTAGATTGTCCTTTCTCTCTTGACAATTTCTTTCAATGCACAAAAGCTTTCATTTTCAATGAAATCAATTTATTTGTTGCTTTTTTGTTGTTGTTGTTTCTTATGCTTTTGGTGCCATATCTAAGAATCCATTGTGAATCCGAGGCATGAAGATTTACTTCCATATTATCTTCTAAGTGTTTTATATAGTTTTAGCACTTACATTTAGGTTCTAGATCCATTTTGAATTTATTTTTGTACCTGATAGGAGGTAAGGCTCTAACTTCAGTCTTTTGCATGTGGGTATCCATTTTACCCAAAATCATTTTAAGAGACTGTTCTTTTCTCACAGTATGTACTTAGCACCACTGTTAAAAATTTTAAAAATTTACACTCTTCTTTGCCCTAGCATATTGTCTGTACTATGGAATGATTCATATGCACTTGAAAAAAATGTGTGTTCTGAGGTTGTTGGGTGAAGCATTTTATATATGTTGGTTAAATCTAATATGTGCTGGTTATTCAGGTCCTCTATTTCCTTATTTTTTCTCTATTTTAGTTTTTAGAGAAGTTTTAAGTTTACCAAATGCCATGCATAAATTTCAGAGTTCCTATATACTACCTTAATTTAAAATCTTGTATTAGTGTGGTACATTTACTGCAATTGATAAATGAACATTTTTTAAATTGTACTATTTACTACACTCCATGGTTTACTCTAGGGTTCACTACTTATGTTGTAAAATCCTATGGATATATATATATATATTATTTTTTATTCTAGAAATATACATACAACCCTTTTAATCACATTCAAATATAAATTTCAATACTTTTAATTATATTCACAATGCTGTGCTACCATTGGTGGCACTTATTACCAAAATATTTCCATCATTCCAAATATAAACTCTGTACAATTTAAGCATTAACTCCCCATTCTCTACCTCACTCCAGCCCCAGATAATATATATTTTATTTTATGACTTTTGAACAACAGAATTTCCATTTGGTTCTTCTTTTTAATTTCTATTTCGTTATTGATATTCTCTCCTTGTTCATATACTGTTTTCCTTGTTTCCTTTATGGATTTGTTCATATTTTCCTTTAGTTCATTGATCCTACTATGAAAAGTGTTCTAAGATATTTGATTAGTAATTCCAGAGATTATGCTTCCTCTAGAATATTTTCATAGAATTTTCTCTTTTATTCATGTGGCTGTGCCTTACTTTCCTCTCTCCTTCTGTGTCCTATAAATTTTTTGAGAACTGGACAGTCTGAGTATTGGTGTGGTTACTCTGGAAATCTAGTTCTCCCACTCTTCAGTCTGTCAGACTAAGAATAATAATAAAAAGGAAGGAAAGACAGAAAGAAAAAATTAAAAAAAAATACTAACAATTAGACAACACACACGTAAAAAAAAAAAAGAGAGGGGGGGGAAAACAAGGAAAAATAATCAGGTGCTCTGTTTCTCCAAATCCTTGTTATGTGTTGGTAGGAAGCTGAAGCTGCTGCTTTTGAAGCCAAAACCTAGGGCAGTTTCCCTGTTCATCCTTCAGGGTTCCACGAAACCTGAAAATATAAAAGTTTGAAAGAAGAAGAAGAAAAAAGAAGAAAAAGAGAAAGAAGCGTGTGAATTCTTTATGTCTGTGTTGATGCTGGGGTAAGAACAGAAGACAGGGCTTCAGAATTAAATAGAGGCTAGTCTGTGCTGTGCCTTTAGGGATCCACCAGACTAAACAATACAAGGAGAAAGAAGAAAGCCAACCAATGAAAAAGAACAATGGGTCTTTAAATCTGGGTACATGCTGGTATGAGCCATAATCTGCCTCTGTAGAGAAGGCTGAAAAAAGGGCCATAATCTATGCTGTGTCCTCATGGATCTGGCAGACAAGGAGACACTCAAAATGGAAGTTAAAAATAAGGTAAAACAAAATTAGCTTTCTACTTGCAGGTGGGAGTTGGTGGGAAGCTGGAAGCATTACTGCCTAGAGGGTAGAAACTGAGGCCAGCTTCTGTGCTCATCATGGATCCTTCAGACCAACCTGGAGCCTCCTCAACTCCTACTTTTGGAGCAAGAGGGTTCCTCTGCCAGCTCTGGTCCCTGCCAGCGGCTATCGGACTCTGGCAGTGCTGCTACAGCCATTTCAGCAGGCCCTGCCATGGGGATGAGGACTTGGGGCAGGTCACTGATTTGTGATTTCAATTACAAAAGCTGAGCACTCAGCAGTTTCTTGATTCCTCTGGCATTCCTGCAGTTTTCTAAATTTCCGTTTGGTTCCAGGTTTACCACCTAGGTAATTTCAGTCTCTTTTTCCAGCTCCTTCATTTTTCTAGTGGAGGGAGTGCTTTTTAAAAACATCCTACTCTTCCATTCTTTATCATCTCCAACAGCAATTTATTGATAACTACTGAGATCCAAATATTCATTTGTATCCAGTTTACTCCAAACACCTTTGAAAAGATTAAACAAAAGTAAACAAAAGTATATAGCTTATAACCTAGAGTAAGTAAAAATAACATTTAAAGCAAAATTACTTGCACTTAGGAGTCAAGGAAAGAGCAATTAACTGTGTTAAGAGGTAGGGTTTAAATTCATGAAGAATTTAGAAAAGAGAAAGTGTGTGGGAGTCCAAGTAAAGGCTTGGGCTTGAAACAAAGGTAAGACAGAAAGACAAGATAGACAAAAGCCAGGCAAGGACAGAAAAATCAGCTATAAAGACAGAATTATTTTAAAAGAATTGAAAATAAAAATGTTTTATGTGGGAGACAGCAAAAAAATCAATCAGGATAGGTATAAAGACATCAAATTGATTTTAAGATTGATTGTAAATTGATGCAGGTACTTAAATTTAAATAGTTCATCAATGTCCTGATAATAAAGGCCATCTGTTTCCACAGTACTTTTTTATTTTCCTTATTCCTGATTAATTCTTCATTTTTTCTGAAGTAAGATAACTCTTAGTTTCATCATTCCTTCCCTCAGCCAATTAGTTCATTATGGCCATTCATTTTTCTCTTGAAATAAGAGAATTTCAGGGATGAGATCTTCATACGTTTGTTCTTATCTTTGAGATTCAGTTTTTAAAATATAGAAAATGTCAGAGCTAGTGATGTTTGGAAAATGTTATTGAAACAAAGACATGGAATTAACTTTTTACTAACATAAAGTAGAGGAATTTTTTATATTCTTTTCTCTGAAGATATTCTGATTGATATGAGAATATTATGGAATAGTGACAAGAGAAACTAGCCAAATTTTCAAGCTATTTAAATATTGGATGTATACCACCATTTTGCTAACAATGTCTTCTAACAAAATATTTTGTCTCAGAATAAATGTTTAATACCTAAAGTGTTCTTTGGTCTCAAAATGTTCATATTTTGAGCATTAAGTATTACTAATTAAGATTTTGCTCTGCACAGCTGAGAGCTATTGATAATAGCATTTCCATGTTTGAGAAAAATCTTTTCTTTGCAAACTTTTCAAATATCTTCATTTTTCTTGATTAAGGTCTTAAAAGTGACTATCTTTTCTATTTGGTAATAATGATGTTTCTTTCAAGTTGGCTATTACATATTTTGGTCAACTCACTGCATCTCTCTGGTCAGTAAGAAAATTGCTCTTCATTTTCAGTTTATTTTATGAATCTTATAAACAATTGTACATCAAAACTGCAATAAAATGTATCCAATAATTGTAATAAGTTCATTTTTATAAGCACTACTACAATAAAAATATAGACTATTACCACCATTTCAATGTATACCTCTGTACCCCTTCCTTGTCTTTTCCATCTCTATCCATAGCAGTCACTCTTCTGTCATTTATCACAATTATCCTATTTGTCTTTCCTTGTTCTTCAGATAAGTGGAATCATGCAGTGTGAACTCTTCTATGTTTGGAGTCCCTTGTTCAGGATTATATTGCTAAGATTTATTCACATTGTTGCAAATTATCAGGAGTTTATTATTTGTTGCTGAACATTATTCCAAGTCTGCATATACAATTATTGTTTATCCATTCAACTCTTCTATTAATGTTTTTTGCAATTTGGGGTTCTTATGAATAAAGCTTCTATGAGCATTCAAGTTCACATTTTTGTATGGACAAATTTTTCACGAAATTTAAATACCCAGGAGTGGAGTGACTGGGTCTCTTGGTAAGTGTGTGTTTAAATTTATAAGAAATTCCCAAAATGATTTTGAAAATGTTTGTAAAATTTTACAATCCCAGCAGCAATGTATAAATTGTTACCCGATCTTGCTAGTATTTTCTTTTTGCCCATCATTTTACTTGATCTAATCTAAGGGGGGTTGTAGAGACTTTTCCTATGTTCTTAAATTGCATTTCTCTGATCACTAATGAGATTCGGCATGCATTCTTTTACCTTTCTTTTATTTCATTTTGTGAAATGTCTTAAAATATTTTTTCATTTTATTGGACTGATTTTTCTTATTATTCTATTTTAAATGATATTTATATGTTTTTTATAATCATTAGTCAAATGGAGGTACCACAAGTATTTTCTCCCAGTCAGGGGCTTGTCTTCTCATTTCCTGAACAGTGTCTCTTGAAAGTAAAATTTATCATTTACTTTAAATAAAGATTGATTTATTCATTTATTCATTTTTTTTCTATATGAGAAATCTTTGCCTACTTCTAGGACTTCAAGATTTTCTCCTACGTTAGCCTTTAAGTGTTTTATATTTTATCATTTGTGTTTAGGAATATGATCTATTTGGAGTTAATTGTGTATGGTGTGAGCCTGTCTTCGATTCCTATGCTTGTGCACATTTAGTTGTTTAAGCATAGTTTGTTGAAGACTTGTTTTTCCATTGTATTCCCTTGGAAACTTCACTAGTACATGTGCAAGTTTGCTTCTGGACTCTCACTCTTCTGTTACACTGATATAACGATCAGTCTGTAAGCCAAAACTATACTATCTTTCATGTGTACCTTTAAATCTTAAAATCAGATATGTAAGTTCTATACTTTATTCTTATGTTTCTTAATTGTTTTTGCCATTTTAGGTCCACTGTACTTTCATATAAATTTTAGAATCATCTTGTCAATTTCTACAAAAAATCTTGCTGGAATTTAGTGTCCTTGGTCTGGTTTTCTTCATATTTTTCTGCTTAGGCTTCAGTGAAAGTCTTGAGATTTAAGGTTTATTGTTTTCATAAATTTTTTTAAAATGCTGCCCATTAGTTTTTCAAATATTATGACTCCCATCTTCCTTTCTTTCTTCTTGTACCTCACTAAAAAACCACTGATGCTCAATTAATTTCATAAGCCTTTTTCTTTCTTTTTGTGTTTTCATTTTTTACAATTTATATTCCTATATCTTCCTGTCCATGAATCTTTTCTTCTGAAACATCTAATATCCCTTAATCTCAAACAAAGCATATTTTACTTATAAAGTTTTTCCCCTGGAAGTTTGATTTGTGTCTTTTGCTATCCTCCATTTATTTCATTATATTCATGCTTATCTCTACCTTCTTGAAAGTATGGAGTCTCTTTAGGACAGCTATTTTAATTTCTTAATCCACTAATTCTATAATCTGCAGCATTTATAGGTCTATTTTTATTGATATTTTCATTGATTATTTTTCTCCTGGTTTTAGGTCATATTTTCTACTTTTTTATTATTGGTATTTTAAATTGGTTGGTAAGCATATTTAATTTTCTATTGTTGAATAGTGAATCTTGAATTTTATCAGGCTTCATTCCTTGATACAGTTAAATTACATTTCTTTTTTTTTTTTTTTTTTTTTGGAGTTAACCAGGGTTTGAACCCCGGATCTTTTACATGTGAAGCAGCTGCTTAACAACTGAGCTACACCCACTCCACACTTAAATTACCTTTAATCATTTAAATATACAATGGCTTGCTTTTATGCTTTAGTAGTATTTTAGTTTGCTAAAGGCTGCCAATGCAGAAGACCAGGTATGGGGTTAAGCTTTTATAATAGTAATTTATTATGTTAAAATCTTACATTCTGAGACTGTGAACATGTCCAAATTAGGGCATCATCAGAGATACTGTCTCACCAAAGATCAGCTGCTAGAGGTCCTGGACCCCTGCCATGTAGCAAGACAAATTGGAAGCTGTTCTCTGCCTAAGGTTTCTGCCCGCCCCTCCAGGCTCACTTTCTCCCTGAGCTCAATTGTGAGTGATCGGCACACGGCTTGTCTCTCCCCTCCCTCCTCTGTGACTTGTTTCAGCCTTTGAGTGCTCCGATTCCAGCCTCTGGCCTCTCTCTCAGCCTGTCAGGATGTTTTGTCTTTCTGCAGTCAAAAGCAGTCCAGGAATCCTCTTTCACATGGCAGGGTAAAATGGCAGCTTTTCCTCTCCCCTCACCTCAGTTTATGTAGAAGTTCAGTAAAGGATTAAGACCTGACCTGGGCCCTGCAATCTAATCAAAGACTGCGACGGCTTGCTCGGTCGGTAGAGGTGGGGTCTGGCTGCGGACGAGGGGTTGGTCCAGCTCTGGACGAGGGGTCGGTCCCGCTTGGGACGAGGGGTTGGTCCCACTTGGGACGAGGGGTCAGTCCGGCAGCAGACGAGGGATCGGTCTCACAAGGGGTTGCGCGGTTCGGCTGACGGGGTCGCCCGGCGAAGCCGGCGACGAAAGGGTCGCCCGGAGAAGCAGGCGACGAACTGGGGACAAGGGAGGCCAGGCCCTTGTCGGGGGCTCTCAGGACTGGAGGGTGCACGGCAGAAGAACTACCACGGAGACAAGGTAAACACGCAAGTCCACTTTATTGAGGGAGAGGCAACAGTTTTATAGGGGCCGGGGAAGGCTGATTGGTCGAAGCCACGCCCCGTTCTGATTGGTTGCCGGCGAAAGGTCAGTGGGCGGTACCGGATGGGGGAGGGGTGGTGGTTAGGGATTGGCTGTCGCTGTTGCTGGGGGAAGGGGCAGGGTTTAGGGATTGGTGGCTGCTGTTGCTGGGGTGGAGGGCAGACTTGAGTTTCCCGCCCACGCCTGGCTGTTGTTGCTGTCGGGGGAAGGGAAAAGGGCGGGCTGGATTTTTCCGCCCACGCCTGGCTGTTGCTGCTGTCGGGGGAGGGGAAAAGGGCAGACTGTTTTTTTCTGCCCTGCGCCTGCGCAGGGAGAAAGAAGGCATCGTGTGGTGCCATCCGGGAGGAGGGGCGGCCGCGGAAGCATGGCTGCCGAGAAGGGGAGACCCGAGGGCACTCTGCGCCCATGCCGAGCTTCCTTCAGGGGTGGCGGTGAGTTCGACCAGCCACCCTATTATGGGGGCAGCGGCTTGGCCTACTGCGGCCGTTCCCCCGCCAGGCCAGCAAACCACGCTTTAGCCCGAGGGGTGACCGCATTTTCCCCTTCTTTTCAAATAAGGACCAGGATGGCAGCAGCAACAAGTAGCTGAGGCCCAAGAGGCAGTAAGCAATGAGGGAAGTGGGGCTGAAGAGGGAGGTGAGTATGCCGGGGATAAATGTACAATTTGGGGGGCGGTATCTTGCCATTGCAAGCAAGGGTGGCCAATGTCCAATTCTCGTTGATCTCGGTGGCTATAAGGTCCATCTGCTTGTTAAAAGAGGATAATAAACAGAAAGGCGATGGAGAGTAGAATTCCTTGGCCGAGGTTCCAATCTTCTGGGGC